>NC_069074.1:40266713-40573261 GCF_025698485.1 Gossypium arboreum | reverse complement strand
AGTTTAATTTAAGTAATACTTGTTTTTAACTTGCATTTTATAAACCTTCCAAACAACTCAATTTAGACTAATTTTTTATTTATCAAATTTTCTTGCTGAGTGATCTATCGTAATTTGATACTTCAAATTAGGCCCTCCAAAACACTTGAGGAGCTTATTCTCAAGCAATTTACAAGTCTTTTCCATATTTTTGTTGATTTTTAGTTTTTACTTTGAATAATTGTTTTTCCTTAGTTTTACTCCTTTTGAGACACGAATTGACAAAATGGTGCCATGGAGAACTTAATGATGTGTTTGAGTTGGTTTAGGGATGTTGGAAAAAACTCCTGTTCGAAAGTTATTTTCTTACTCAATGAAAAATTAAAATTTTAAAAACCGAGTCTATTTGTGATATTTATAGCAATAAACCCTTTTACAGAAATCGCACTTGTGTTTTTTGCTAGATGGATTCTTGTCGTTCTCAAATTTCAACCAAACAGTCTTTTTCGCTATTCTTATACCATGAACTGCTTTGAGTGTGGGCTCGAACGAATTTGAACCAAACACAAAACCAAAAATTATTTACTTTACTTTTAGCTGAATAAGAAGTCTCTCTTCAATAAAAATCGGTAGAATTGTTATCCTGGAAAATATAATTTAAAATTAGAAAATAAATTCTCGCTATTTTCGGGCAAAATAACAATAACTCAAAGTTGTGTAAAACTTTTTCTATATGTAGCCCTACCTCTTTAATAAAAACTGGTAAAATTGTTATCCTGGAAAATATAATTTATAATTAGAAAATAAATTCTCGCTATTTTCGGGAAAAATAACAATAACTCAAAGTTGTAGATTTGTTATCCTGGAAAATATAATTTATAATTAGAAAATAAATTCTCGCTATTTTCAGGAAAAATAACAATAACTCAAAGTTGTGTAAAACTTTTTCTATATGTAGCGGTACTTCTTTAATAAAAACCGGTAGAATTATTATCCTGGAAACTATAAATGTAACATCCCAAAATAGGGCCTAAACGGAACAGTGGTTGTAAAACCATGAATCTGAGATAGAAAAGTTTATTCTGATTAATTTTTATAATTTACCGAGTGATTAGATGCCTGTGTTAGAGTATCGATGGAAAATTTTGTAGATAGCATGCTTAATTTACCTACTAGGGCTTAATTGCAAAAGTTGATAAATATGAGTTTTAGATGCTAAAGGATTAAATTGAAGAGTATAATTGAAGTAGAGGTCCTTAAATGACAATTAGACCATTAGGTTTTCATGGACAAAAATAGACATACATAGATAAAAATAACTAAAGTTTTAATGAAGGGTATTTTAGTCATTTGGTAATTAAAAGATTAAAAAAGGGAAAAAGATGGCAAAATGTGCCCATCTTCTTCATTAGGCCGAAATTTCAAGGGTTCCTCATAGCTAAGGTCTTGTCAAGCTTCCAAGCTTCATAGTAAGTGATTCTAAGCCCCGTTTTTAATGTTCTTTACGTTTTTGAAGTCCTAGTAATTTGATTTAGCTTATTCTAGTAATAACTTAACCTAGGGTTCATATTTGGAAAAATAACCATAGGTGAAATGTATTTATTTTGATGTTTTATGGTAGAATATGAAGCTTGAAATTATGTTAGACGACTTGAGCTAAGCGATTTTAAGCGAAAACGAGTAAAACGATATAATCAGTAAAAATACCTAATAGTCGTAAGTACATGTTAGAGTGGGAATTTGATGTTTCCGTAGATAAATAAATGATCAGCATGTCATAAAACATAAGAATTATGGATAAAGTTTCATTTTCGAGCCTTAGGGAAAAAAGTGTAAATATGCAAAAGTTTAGGGAAAAATCGTAATTTTGCTAAAGTTAGAGTTAAGGACTGTTTTGATAAATGTGAATATTAAATAAGTTAAATTTTCTATTATAGATCAAGAAGAATGAAATTCGGGGTTAGACCTAGGAAAGAAAAAGGTTGAGGACTAAATTAAAATATTTGATCGTATTTTGTATCGAGCTAAGTTTGCGGTAAATAAATGCAATGTTTTATTATTTATAATTAATGATGTTATTTTTCATCATCTTTATATTTATTTTGTAAATTTATTTCTTAATGATTCAAGCAAGAATTGACTAGAGAAATGATACTTAAAGTTCCGGTTGAACCTTAGGAATGTGTAGGATACAAATGTCATGACATTAGGGTTTAAGGATACCAAGTAAGACCATGCCAAGGCATGGCATTGGTAAGTTTTACAAGGAAAGAAAATCATGTAAGACCATGTCAAGACATTGCATTGATAAACTACAATAAGGCAAAGATCCCATGTAAGACCATGCCAAGGCATGGCAATGGTGAGTTCATAAGGCATGGATACCACGTAAGACCATGTCAAGACATGGCAATGGTAAGTTTAAAAAGGAAAGGTACCTATGTATCCTTAGTATTCCAAGTGGTTCAACGGAAAATTCAAAGAGTGTGCCAAAGGGAAGGTAAGATAAGTCCATGTTCGAAAGGTTCAGATTATCTTGACAATTCATTTAGAATGTTGTTATTTATTTACATGCAAACTTACTAAGTTTTATGCTTACTCCCTTTCTTTTCTCTCTTTTTTTTATAGTATCGCAAAGCCAACTTGGAAAATTGTAAGGACGTCAGAGATCGCTTCACATTATCAACGAGCTATCTCGGTATTTTGTGACTAGAAATACCTTAAGTTATGGCATGTATAGGGACTTGGCTATTTTGTGTGTATGTCCTTATGATATGATTAAAGAATGGCATGTGAATAGTTGGTAATCATTCGCTTATGATATAGCTAAATAAGAACATGTTTTGGTATTATGTATGCCTAAATGAGGTTTGATGCAAAGAAATTATGGAGTAAGAGTTGGCCATGGAATAGTTAGGAAACAGCAGCAGTGACATGGATTTGAAAAATCACTAAAGATTGTAGAAATATAATTAAATGGTAAGTGAGATATAGAATTAAAGATAATTAAGTCTATTTTCATAGGAAAGAAACAGAGCAAGCAAACAAAGTCTATATTCTGAGATATTTAAATTTTTGTAAGAATGGTTCAGAGTGACTTCGTGATCCCCTGTTCCAAATTTGGAAAATCACTAGAAATTTAAAAAAAAATTATAAGTCATAGTTTATATGTCTAGATTTTTTAGAAAGCCTATTTTCATTACAAACAAATAGAAACATTATTCGAATTCTGTATAATGAGATAAATGATTTTTAGTGAAGAGAGGTCAGGTCTGCTGAACTGCAAAATAGGGGAACTTTTAATGAATAAACTGTACTAAATGGCCAAATAAAAAATTCTAGAAAATTTATGGTAAGAAGATATATGAGTCTAATTTCAGAAAAAATTTATGGATTTAAATTTTGTGTTTTGCAACTCGAGTTATAATTAATTTAGTGACTATTATGCAGATTGATAGTTTTATTATGAATAGTGAAATAAATTGTTTTGATTTATGTAAGTAATCAGAAAATTTTTAATGTTTCTGGTTTGGTCTCAAACCGTTCCAATTGAACGTTTTAGGGCCTCGAGGGCCCTTTTTAGGGATTTATTGGATGAATGCTAGAGAATTAATTTTTAAAAGTAAAAAAAAACAAAAAAAAATTATGTCCCGAACAAGTAAGAAAAGTCTAGTAACACATCGTGCTCGACTCCGGCGACGGTCTCAGGTAAGGGTGTTACATTTATTGGTATCAGAGCAATATTTTAGTCGGTTATCAGAATATTCAGTATTAGTAAGAGTCTAGCTATACATGCCATACTTATATTTTGATAGTGTGACGACTCCTAACGATTTTAAAATATTCTTCTTTCATAGTTATGGATCCCGAACGAGTTGGTGCAAATGATGTAGAAAGTAACGCGCCCGCTCCTGCAGAAGGGATGGTGCCACCAAATAGTAGTGAAAGGCCCGTTACAGTTAGTAGGGAGGAGGGCTCGAGAAGCCTTTTTCCAAGCTATGAATGAATGGTTTGTCGAGTTCATTCGTACGAATTCAGCCGTTAGACCTCCACCCCCTCATGATCCTCAGACTACCCATGTAGCTTCCCCAATCATAGATACAGTCAGAAGAGAGAAGCCACCAGTTGATAAAATTAGAAAACAAGGGGCCGAAGAGTTTCGGGCAACTAAAAGATGACGATGCAGAGAAAGCTGAAATTTGGCTCGAGAATATTATCAGGGTCTTTGATGAGTTATCCTGCACACTTGAAGAGTGCATGAAGTGTGTTGTATCACTTTTATAAGACTCGTCCATTGGTGGAAGACACTTGTATTAGTAGTACCAAAAGAGAGGGTTACTTGGGATTTCTTTCAAGAGGAGTTCCGTAAGAAATACATTAGTCAGAGGTTCATCAACCAGAAAAGAAAAGAATTTCTTGAACTAAAGTAGGGTAAGATGACAGTGACTGAATATGAACGTGAATTTGTTAGACTCAGTAATTTTTCTCGAGAGTGTGTGTCTACTGAAGCTATTATGTGCAAGAGATTTGAAGATGGGCTCAATGATGATATTCGACTGTTAGTCAGTGTTTTAGAAATAAAAGAGTTTGTTATTTTAGTTGAAAGAGCTTGTAAGGCAGAGAAGTTGCTGAAAGGAAAAGGTAAAGCTGAAATTGAGATACAAGACACGAAGAAAAGACAGATGAGCAAGTCATTTCATTCTACATCCAAGAGGCCTAGAGAGTTTTCTATGAGATCTAATTTTTTAGTAAGGTATTCTAGCCGAAACAAATGTAAAAGATTTATGGGTCAGAAAGCTCAGACCACTTCAATTGCGAGTGTTAGCAGTATTCAGTCTGATAGACCCGAATGTCCTCAATGTGGTCGATGTTATCCAGGTCAATGTTGAGCAATTAAAACTGGTTGTTTCTGATGTGGTGCATCAGATCATTTCTTTTGGGAGTGTCTTGAGATGGTTAAAAAAGAAGTAATATCGAGTGTAAGATCAGGCAATGCCCCTGTTAGAGGCAGACCTCAAAGAAGCTCGGGAATAGGGGCAGGTAGAGGTGCATTTAGAGATTCAGCAGCGAGACCAGATGTTAGAGCACCTGCAAGGACCTATACTCTCCGTGCTCGTGAAGAGGCATCCTCCCCTGATGTAATTACGGGTACATTTTCTCTTCATGATGTTAATGTTATTGCTTTGATTGATCCGAGTTTGACCTATTCCTATGTTTGCATGAAATTGATGCCTAGTATGAATATGTCCATAGAGTCTATGGGATTTGTGATTAAAATATTGAATCCATTGGGTCAGTATGTATTAGTAGACAAAGTATGTAAAAATTGCCCTTTGATGATTAGAGGTTACTATTTTTCGGCCGATCTCATACTATTGTCATTTGATGAGTTTGATGTGATTCTTGGTATGGATTGGTTGACTGCACATGACGTGATAGTGAATTGTGGAAAGAAATTCATTGAGTTGAAATGCGAAAATGGTGAAATTCTTTGGGTCAATTCAGAAGAGTCAGATAGTTCAATTGCCATGATTTCTGTTATGTCTACTCAGAAATGCTTGAGAAAAGGATATGAAGATTATCTTGATTTTGTGTTGAATACTAAAGATCCAGAGTTGGAAATTGAATCAGTGCCTGTGGTATGTGAGTTTCCTGATGTGTTTTCAGAAGAACTATCAGGTTTGCCTCGTATCAAAGAAACTAAGTTTGGTATTGAATTGGTTCCAACACCTATTTCTATTGATCCTTATAGAATGGATCCAATGGAATTGAGAGAATTGAAAGTTCAGTTGCAGGAACTAATAGAGAAAGGCTTTGCAAGACCTAGTTGTTCACCATAGGGTGCACCAGTGCTCTTTTTGAAAAAGAAACATGGTTCGATGAGATTGTGCATAGATTATCGGTAGCTTAACAAGGTGACTATTAAGAACAAGTATCCACTGCCTAGAATTGACGATTTGTTTGATCAATTGAAGGGAGCTACTGTGTTCTCCAAGATAGATTTGAGATCTGGATATTATCAGTTGCGAGTTAAAGAGTCAAATGTTCTAAAGACTACTTTCCGGACTAGGTATGGCCATTATGAGTCCCTTGTGATATTTGGCTTGACTAATGCTCCTGCCATTTTCATGGACTTAATGAATCGAATTTTTTAGACCTTACTTGGATAATTTTGTAGTTGTGTTCATTGATGATATCTTGATTTATTCTCATGATAAGACTGAGCATCCAGAGCATTTAAGAACAATTTTACAGACTTTGAGAGATAATCAGCTTTATGCCAAGTTTAGCAAAAGTGAGTTCTGGTTACGGGAAGTTGGTTTTCTTGGACATATAGTATCAGGTGAAGGTATTAGAGTTGATCCAAGCAAGATTTCAGCCATTGTTGATTGGAATCCTCCTAGGGATGTATCAGAGTTTAGAAGTTTTCTTGGTCTCGCCGGTTATTATAGATGATTTGTAGAAGGATTTTCCATGATAACTACTCCATTGACAAGATTGCTATAAAAAGATGTCAAGTTTGAATGGACTGAAAAGTGTCAGCAGAGTTTTGACAAGTTAAAGGCATTGTTGACTGAAGCTCCTGTCTTAGTACAACCAGAACCGGGAAAAGAGTTTGTAATTTACAGTGATGCGTCCTTGAATGGACTAGGCTGTGTACTTATGAAAGAAGGAAAGGTAATTGCTTATGCCTCTAGATAGCTAAAGCCATATGAGAAAAATTATCCGATACATGATTTAGAACTAGCTGCCATTGTATTTACGTTGAAAATCTGGAGATATCACTTATATGGTGAGAAGTGTCGAATATTTACTGATCATAAAAGTTTGAAATACTTGATGACTCAGAAATATTTGAACTTGAGGCAAAGAAGATGGCTAGAGTTGATTAAAGATTATGAATTAGTGATCGATTATCACCAGGGTAAGACAAACGTAGTTGCTGATGCTTTGAGTAAAAATTCTTTATTTGCATTAAGAGCTTTGAACACTAGTTTAACCTTATCGGATGATGGTTCTATCTTAGTCGAATTAAGAGCCAAACCAATGTTTCTTGAAGAAATTTGTAAAGTTCAGAAAGATGACAGTGAGTTGTAAGCCAAAAGAGCTCAATGTGAGTCAGGTATAGAGTCAGATTTTCAGATCAGTTATGACGGTTGTTTAATATTCAGAAATCGGATATGTGTACCAAAGAATGGTGAGCTTATTCGAAAGATTTTAGAGGAAACACATAGCTGTTCCTTGTCTATTCATCCAAGTAGTACAAAGATGTATAATGATTTGAAGAAAATGTATTGGTGGGTATGAATGAAGAGAGATATCTCAAAGTTTGTTTCTAGATGCTTGATCTGTAAGCAGGTAAAAGCCGAACATCGGGTACCTTCAGGTTTATTGCAGCCTGTGTTAGTTCCTGAGTGGAAATGGGACTGAGTTGCCATAGATTTTATGACAGGATTGTCGTTGACACCGAAAAAGAAAGATGCAGTATGGGTTGTGGTTGATAAGCTAACGAAGTCAGCTCATTTTATTCCAGTCGTATGGATTATTCACTTGACAAGTTGGCTGAGTTATATATTTCAGAGATAGTTAGACTACATGGAGTACCGTTATCAATTATTTTAAATAGAGACCCGAGATTCACTTCGCAGTTTTGGAAAAAGTTATAGGAAGCTTTGGGCACAAAGTTGAGTTTTAGTAAAGCTTTCCATCCTTAGACTGATGGTCAGTCAAAGAGAGTTATTCAGATACTTGAGGATATGCACAGATGTTGTATCTTAGAATTTCAAGGTAGTTGGGAGAAATATTTGCCATTGGGAGAAATATTTGCCATTGGTAGAGTTTGCTTATAATAATAGTTACCAGTCGAGTTTGAAAATGGCATCTTATGAAGCTTTATATGGACATAAATGCCGCACACCTTTGTATTGGACAGAGCTTAAAGAAAATCAAATTTACGGGGTTGATTTAGTTAAAGAAACTAAAGAGAAAGTGAAAGTTATCAGAGATTGTTTGAAAGCAGCTTCAGATAGACAGAAGTCTTATGCAGACTTGAAAAGAAAAGAGATTGAGTATCAAGTTGGTGACAAAGTGTTCTTGAAATATCCCCCTAGAAGAAAGTTTTTAGATTTGGCAAGAAAGGCAAACTAAGTCCACGTTTTATTGGACCGTTTGAGGTGACTGAAAGAGTTGGACCATTAGCATATCGGTTAGCTTTGCCGCTAGAGTTAGAGAAGATTCATGATTTGTTTCATGTGTCCATGTTACGTCATTACCGTTCTGATCCTTCACATGTGAATTTATAGACAAAGGTTGAGATTCAGTAAGATATGACTTATGGTGAAGAACCAGTAAAGATTTTAGCTCGAGAGGTCAAACAACTAAGGAACAAAAGTATTGCACTTATGAAAGTATTATGGAATAGGCATGGGGTAGACGAGGCTACATAGGAGCCTGAAGAGGTTATACGAAAACAGTATCCAAATCTTTTCACAGGTAAGATTTTCGAGGACGACAATCCCTAAAAGAGAGAGAAATGTAACATCCCAAAATAGGGCCTAAATGGAACAGTGGTTGCGAAACCATGAATTTGAGATAGAAAATTTTATTCCGATTAATTTTTGTTATTTACCGAGTGATTAGATGCATGTGTTAGAGTATCGATGGAAAATTTTATATATAGCATGCTTAATTTACCTAATAGGGCTTAATTGCAAAAGTTGATAAATATGGGTTTTAGATGCTAAAGAATTAGATTGAAGAGTACAATTGAATTAGAGGTCCTTAAACGATAATTAGACCATTAGGTTTTCATAGAAAAAATGGACATACATAGATAAAAATAACTAAAGTTTTAATGAAGGGTATTTTAGTCATTTAGTAATTAAAAGATTAAAAAAGGGAAAAAGATGGCAAAATGTGTCCATCTTCTTCATTAGGCCGAAATTTCAAGGGTTCTTCATAGCTAGGGTTTTGTCAAGCTTCCAAGCTTCATAGTAAGTGATTCCAAGCCCCGTTTTTAATGTTCTTTACGTTTTTAAAGTCCCTGTAACTTGATTTAGCTTATTCTAGCAATAATTTAACCTAGGGTTCATATGTTTTATGGTAGAATATGAAGCTTGAAATTATGTTAAACGACTTGAGCTAAACGATTTTAAGCGAAAACGAGTAAAACGACATAATCGGTAAATATACTTAATGGTCATAAGTACATGTTAGATTGAGAATTTGATATTGCCGTAGGTAAATAAATGATCAGCATGTCATAAAACATAAGAATTATGGATAAAGCTGCATTTCCGAGCCTTAGGGCAAAAGTGTAAATATGTAAAAGTTTAGGGGTAAAATTATAATTTGGTCAAAGTTAGAGTTAAGGACTGTTTTGATAAATGTGAATATTAAATAAGTTAAATTTTCTATTATAGATCAAGAAGAATGAAATTTAGGGTTAGACCGAGGAAAGAAAAAGGTTGAGGACTAAATCAAAATATTTGATCGTATTTTGTATCGAGGTAAGTGTTTTATTGTTTATAATTAATGATGTTATTTTTCAGTAGCTATATATTTATTTTGTAAATTTATTCCTTGATGATTCAAACAAGAATTGATGGATAAATGATACTTAAAAGTCCCGGTTGAACCTTAGGAATGTGTAGGATACAAATGTCATGACATTAGGGTTTAAGGATACCAAGTAAAACCATGCCAAGGCATGGAATTGATAAGTTTTACAAGGCAAGGAAATCATGTAAGACCATGTCAAGACATGGCATTGGTAAACTACGATAAGGCAAAGATCCCATGCAAGACCATGCCAAGGCATGGCAATGGTAAGTTTAAAAAGGAAAGGTACCCATGTATCCTTAGTATTCCAAGTTGTTCAACGGAAAATTCAAAGAGTGTGCCAAAGGGAAGGTAAGATAAGTCCATGTTCGAAAGGTTCAGGTTATCTTGATAATTCATTTAGAATGTTATTATTTACTTACATGCAAACTTACTAAGCGTTATGTTTACTCCCTTTCTTTTCTCTTTTTTTTTTATAGTATCACAAAGCCAACTCGAAAAATCGTAAGGACGTCAGAGATCGCCTCACACTATCAACGAGCTATCTCGGTATTTTATGACTAGAAATACCTTAAGTTATGGCATGTATAGAGACTTGGCTATTTTGTGTGTATGTCCTTATGATATGATTAAAGAATGGCATGTGAATACTTGGTAATCATTAGTTTATGATATAGCTAAATAATAACATGTTTTGGTATAAATATGCCTAAATGAGGTTTGATGTAAAGAAATTATGGTGTGAAAGTTGGCCATGGAATAGTTAGGAAATAGAAGCAATGACATGGTTTTGAAAAATCACTAAAAATTGTATAAATGGAATTAAATGGTGAATTAGATATACAATTAAAGCTTATTGAGTTTATTTTCGTAGGAAAGAAACAGAGCAAGCAAAGAATTCTATATTCCGAGATATTTAAATTTTTGTAAGATTGGTTCAGATTGACTTCGTGATCCCCTATTCCAAATTTGGAAAATCACTACAAATGGTAAAAAAATTATTATAAGTCATAGTTTATATGTCTAGATTCATTAGTGAGTCTGTTTTCATTAGAAACAAACTGAAACATTATCCGAATTCTGTATAATGAGATAAATGATTTTTAGTGTAGAGAGGTCAGGTTCGCTGAACTGCAAAATAGGGGAACCTTTAATGAATAAACTGTACTAATTGGCCAAACCAAAAATTCTGGAAAAATTATGGTGAGAAGATATATGAGTCTAGTTTTAGGGAAAATTTACAAATTTAAGATTCGAGTTTTTTAACTAGAGTTATAATTAATTTAGTGACTGTTATGCAAATGGATAGTTTTATTATGAATAGTGAAATAAATCGTTTTGATTTGTTTAAGTAATCAAAAAAATTTTAATGTTCCCAGTTTGGTCCCTAACCGCTCCAATTGCACGTTTTAGGGCCTCGAGGGCCCTTTTTAGGGATTTATTGGATGAATGCGAGCAAATTATTTTTTAAAAGTAAAAAATAAAAAATAAAAAAAATTTATGCCCCGAACAAGTAAGATAAGTCTAGTAACGCCTCGTGCTCGACTCCGGCGATTGTAATGCCCCAATTTTCGAGAATTCTGTGAATGTTGGCGTAAGTTTAATTATGTTAGTGGGCCTCTAGAAAGCCAAGCTTAAGATAGAACCCGAAAATTTTAGTTAATTTTTGTTCCATAAGAAAAAGGGGGTAAAATTATGAAATAGAACCTATGTGAAAATGTTTGAAAATGCTATAGGCTAAATTGAAGTGGCCAAATAGGAGTGCAAAATAGGAGGATTTGCATGACAAACCTCCCATTTTACATGAAGTGGCCAGCCATCATGTTGTTGTAGACAATATGAGCACTTGATATCCATAATTTATGGTACAAATTGATACAAATTGATAATGGGTTAGGTAAATGTTCCATGATAATGGATTAGGTAAATATTCCATGATAATGGGTTAGGTAAATGTTCCATGATAATGGTTTAGGTAAATATTCCATGATAATGGTTTAGGTAAATGTTCCATGATAGTGGTTAGTGGGTTGAGTAGTCTCCCCAAATGGGCTTGCATATGTTTACTGATGTTGCATGTATTTTGAAATAGGCCTATGGGCGATACTGTTATCTGAATAAGGGGCTAAGGCCCAGTTTATTGTAATCTGAAAAGGGCTCGGCCCAGTACCACTATTACACTGAATGGGCTTAGGCCCAATGGGCTTGAGTGACTTGGGCTTTGAATGGGTTTTCCTTACACCTTGAGTTTCCCAAACTCACCCTTCTTTAACCTTGCAGGTGAGCCTTGATGTGGGTGACTTGGAGCCGGAGGGATTGAGTGGCCATGGTGAATACTTTTGGGTTTGAAAAGAGACTGGTTTTCTTAAGTTATTTTTAATTGCTATTTAATTTTGGGTTGTAATAAGGCCATTTTAACTTTATTTTCTTCTTTGATTTTTCGGGATTATATTATTAAAAACAACTTTAAATTGATGGATACTAATTCAAATGGGCTAGACTTAGGCGTGATTTCAAAAGCGATACTTGTTTTTTTAAAAATAACACGGCGTCACGAATATTCGATTTACCAAAGATAATCACTCAAAGAAATTTTAACTTGTTATAACCAAGTGTGGCAATGGATGTGGGCATGTCTAGGATTGGATCCAATCGGAGAGCTTGGTATAGCGACCTTCATGGCTCACCTCCTCTGTTATGGATACCTACCGGTGCCCGACTTCCATTCACTTGGTTAGTTTGATAAAATTCGGCTTTTTAAAACACTAAAAAGGGAACACAGGTTTTTGACTTCAATGTGGCACGTCGGATTCGGCCTTAACAACTGGGCCGGGTTTGGGGTGCTACAGCGATAGTATCGTGTAAAGGGTGCTACATATAATTTATACTTGGAAAATAAATTATCGCTATTTTCAGGCAAAATAACAATAACTCAAAGTTGTGTAAAACTTTTTCTATATGTAGCCCTACCGGTTCCATCTATTTATAAGGATAAGAAGTGAAGCCCTTGTTGAATTGTACAAGTATATTTCAATAGAAAAACTAACACCTAGTTTAACTAGGATTAAGGGGCGGCAACCCTAGTTTATTATACTAAGGTTTGTCCTCCCTAGTAACAACATTAGAAGCTTTTAAGCCTCTCCCATATCGGGTCAAATTATAAGTACTTCTTGAGCTTTTAACCCAGTACTTCGATACTTGTTTTTCTATTTCCCAAATTAAACATCATAAATTAATTTTTTTTAAAATGAATAAATTTCCTAATTAAATAATATTCTCAACCCGATTCTAATTCTATTATAATCATGACCACATTACCGTAAAAGAATCTATGAGAAAATATATTTAATATTTCTACATGTAAAGGATTCACTATGACCAATTAATTTATTTCCATTTTCAAACTTTAATTAATTAATTAATAATTTGTAAAACCATAAATCAATTTTTAGATCATTTCCATCTAGAGAAACCATATTTTTTTATAAATGCTTCTCATTTCTCTAATTTTATCATTTCTATCTATTTGTGTTAATTTGATTCAACATGCAATTCATTTATGGTTTTGACGAGCTAACGGAGGGACCGATTGGACATATGTGATTAGGGCTCAAATGATTTATAATTAAGTTCCAACTTTTCACCTATTAATTATAAACTCATTTAGTTACAAAGTCATTTCACTATAGTATCGTGGTTGAGCTCTCCCTAATGACATAGCATTACCAAAGCAACTGGATCAATGTTTGTCTAATGGCCCTGTCATAAGTGTATTACCCTCATAGGATATCCTTAATCTCTTTGGGATAATCTACTTTCCCAATATGATCCTATTTCATCTCATGGTAACAATTACATCTCCCTTCATGAAAAGTCAATTACTATCAAATAGTAATCAAGTCATTCATCACAAAGATGAACGACTCGTGGTCACATTTTACTTTTCACCTATCATGTAATGCCAATGAGAGATATCATTTACCCATGTCTTGGGTTATGAATTCCATTATTGTAAATGATTCTACATACTACAGAATTTGTATACCCAATGCACCAAATTTCTATTCATTATCTATTCGAACTCAAGCTTTTACTTATATCAAAGTAAACAAGTCATACATTCATAGTTCATCATCTACTCAAGATTAAGATTTTTCACACTATGAACATCACAAGTGAATAAATCCATTAATGGATTCAAGATCTATTCTTCTTAGGTTCAATCTGATGTACCGTCAGTCCAATCAGTCACATGTATGTCTCTATCTTCTAGGAGTCATCCACTCATATGCCCAAGATAGGATATCTCCCCAACTGGACTTGATATACGATATATTAGTCTTTCAATCGATTTTCTCATTTCCAATTAGACTAAAGACGTGTTTAGGTTCATCTATTAATATAAATTGTCTTTCCATATTATGGTCTGACCATGTAATACTGCTTAGTATTAGTTTAAACATTAGACAACCAGTGAGTCAATATTTGTTTCTATTTTGCTTTGCATGCAAAAACCACATGAGAATATTATACAAAGTCTATTAATGTAATCCATGAATTATTTTATTAACCAATCTGTTCAAGAAAATTACAAGTTCACAAATGAATATACTACACTTAGGGCACCAGATCCAACAAGGGAGACAATAATGGCCCGACCTTAAGGAAAACAACATTTGACATGGGTGTTGCGACATTGATGCTATAGATGTCACGATATTGAGTTCCCTTGCCTTGAGGGTGCAAGACTTCAACAAAAAATCAGCTTAGAGCCGACTATTGAGAGAGCCGCAACATTGAGCCTAAAGTCGTGACACCAAACTTTCAAGGTTGCAATACCATTGAAAGTTATGAAGTGGAGAAATAGTGACCCTAAGGATGATGTCACGACATGGGCCAGTGGATGTCACGACATCGATCAGTGGATGCCGTGATATCGAGAACCATAGAGCCAAAAGTGTAGGGGTAGTCTTTTTTCAACATTGACCCAAGTCAACACACATTTAAGGGAAATTTTTTCATTGTTAGAATTGAATTTTTCAACTGTTTAAAATACCTTTTGGCTATCAATTTAAATGAGCCAACTTTATTTTCATCTTTTTAGCTTAGTTGTTAGCTTTCTCTCCATTTTTAGGTTTAGGTTATTTACTTTTCTGAGCTTAGATGGTGTAGTTGTTAGTTTGTTAGTTTTTACTATAGTTTTGCTTTTCTTTGAAATTATGTACTCAAGCTTTACTTTGTATTGTGATCTCTCTTTAAATCTTTCAATATATTTCAACTTTGTTTACCTTTCAAAAGTATAAAAACATTTAACTTTAGTTGTGTTTTCACCTCCATTGTTTTTACTATCATCCTCTTTAAAGCAGTCATTAAAAACTGATAAGATTCCTTTAACTTTGCTTTTGTGTTTGCTTTAATAAACCATTTGAGCATGTGTTTGACCATTATTTGCATAATGATGATGACTGGTAACTTAATCTACGGTGGTTGGTTAATGGAAATGTTGCTTGGTTAGTTTTTGGTACAGAGGCTAGATCGTAAAAATTGGACTAAATCAAATAAACTTCAAAACTTAGAATTGACGATTCTAGGTGAATATTTAGGTAGGTAAGATAGAGAGGAGAGCCTATTGAGAACAAATTTAGTTGTCTTGGTTTAGTTTGGTGAGGTAGAGAGGTAAACCAAACTAAATTGTTTAAATTGATAAAATGATGAGCGAGAGGTAAAATTTGGTTCAAGCCTTTTATATCCCTAATAAAAAAATTAACCAACAACATGGATGTCAACCAACCGCCTTTTTTCATTTAATTGTTAATTGTGTAATTTTAATTATTTTACAATTCAGTCCTTTTTAGTGCTAGATAGTTAAGTAGTGTAATTACTCTTTCAATATGAATTTTCGTACTATAATATTTAGCAACTAGCTACCTAGACTTCTTGGTTGCATGTTTTTTTGTAACAGTTAAATTTTTAGGGGTATCCGAAATAGTAGTTTCGGGGCTACAAATCCAGTAAGTGAGTTTGTAAATATTATTATTTAATATTTACGAGTCAAATATAAAAATATATTGAATTTTTATTTGATTATTTTTGCTAAGTGAACAAATAGGTAGGTACATGTAGTTTGTCCTTAAAATCAGGTGTTTCTGGAAAGAGGTACCGGGACCTCGTTTCTGTAAACTGAGGCCATAAATGTTTTTATTAAATATTTATGGAGTGACTATATAGGCATTGAATTTTGGTCCGGAAATTTTAACGCTTAGATAGTTAATTAAGTAAAAGGACTAAATCATAAAAGCTGCAAAAGCTAATCGCACTACAAGAAAACAGGTCTTTAGCGGCGTTTTTAGCGGCATTTTCTCAAAAAACGCCAAAAAAATTGTAAAACATAGAGCAATAGCGGCGTTTTACCAAAAACGCCGCTAAAAACAGAGCAATAGCGGCGCTTTTGGTAAAACGCCGCTAAAAATCAAAGCATTAGCGGCGCTTTTGGTAAAACGCCGCTAAAAATAAGAGCATTAGCGGCGCTTTTTGTAAAACGCCGCTAAAAATCGAAGCAATAGCGGCACTTTTTGTAAAACGCCGCTAAAAATAAGAGCATTAGCGGCGCTTTACCAAAAGCGCCGCTAAAAAATTTAGGGTTTACAATTTAGGTTATATGATTAAGGGTTTAAAGTTTATGAGTTACTATTTTAAGGTTTATGTATTATGGTTTAAGGGTTGGGGTTTATGATTTAAGGGTTAGGGGTTAGGGGTTAGGGGTTAGAGGTTAATACTTAGGGGTTTTTATTTTGTGGTTTAAGGTTTAGGGGATATAGTTTAGGCCGGTACTTTAGTAGGGGATATAGTTTAATGGTTTAAGGTTCAGAGTATTGATTAATTAGTGTTACTATTTTGTGGTTTAAGGATCAAGAGATATAGTTTAAGGTTATGATTAATCTATACATTTTGTGGTTAAGGCTTAGGGGTTATTATTTTGTGGTTTATGGTTAGGGGATATAGTTTAGGGTTTAAGGGATATACTTTAGGGATTAAGGTTATAGGGATATAGTTTAATGGTTTAAGGTATAGAGTTTTGATTAATTAGTGTTAATAATATTAAGAATTTTGATTAATTAATAATATTATAAAAATATAAAGGCTAAATGATATTAAAGTTTACCGGCATTTTATTGAAAAACGCCACAATTATCCATGGAAGCAAAATGCTGTCGTTTTATACTTTGTTGTTATTTTTATTAGTGGCGTTTTCATAAAACGCATACAAAATCTAAATTTTTTAACTAAAAGCAATGTCGTTTACGTGTGGCCCGAAATTGCTTTACTCTCTGCCAAAGTCAATTTCCCCGATTTCCCCCAACTTCTTCTCCCCCAAATTTCCCCCAACTTCTTCTCCCCCAAAATTTTTACCCTAGTTTCTCAATATCTAGCGCATCTTCTCGGTTTTAGAAGGAAACAAATCAACTGTCTCTATAGATGAGTGGGGGCATCTTCTTGGATTTAGCTTTTTCCATGGATTCCCAATGACAGCCAAATTTTAGAAGGTACGTTTTAACGTCTTCCTGCTTTCTGGGTCTTTCTGCTTTTCTTGTTTCAATCTTCCTTTCTCTCCTTGTTTTATTTTGCTAACATAGGCAAAACCTTATCAAGCTTGTATATTTCTGATATTTTATTATTGTTTTGAACAGGACCACAACCCACTGTTAAGGAAAAGATTAATGCGACTTGATGGTACTTGAATGTTTCTAACTTGCTAAATGCTTGTTTAATTAACTATGTCAATGGTGCTTCTAGTTTTGAGATGCTTTCTTTTGTTTTTGCCCCCTTGATCTACTCATCGTCTAGGTAGTCATGTTTTGGTTGTGTAATATTAATTAATTGTTTTATATAAATTTTGATGTCAGTTGTTAAATCTCCATTAATGAAAGTCTTAGCACAGTTGGTAAGAGAGGAGGTTTGAGTTTTAAGTATCTAGATTCAAAATTCAGTATATAGGGTATCTGAATCCCACTATGAGTTGCAAGTTTTAGTTCAATTACTTAGTTGTAATTTAGATTATTCCAGTTTTTAGTTTGTTTGTGCTACACTGTAAAAATTTGATTCTAAACTTTGTGATTATTAAGACATATTTGTATTGGTATTGTTGTGATTTTAAAAAAAATGGTTAAATCTAGTACGGTATACTTGTGTGTCAGTGAGGCTTAGATTTAAACATGATTCTTCAAATGTTGGTTTCATGGTATTGTTTCTTGATGTGCCCATTCTTTATGCTATGGCATTTAAAGAGATACTATTCTTCTTCCCTCAATAATTTGCTGTTTATTCACTAACTGCATGCAAACCTAGTTTAAGAAGCGACTATTTGGATGGAGTGACACCATGTGTTTTATGATATAAATAGCATCATGCATCATGGGATACAACTTGTAAGACATTAGTATCATCTGAATTTCACATATTAACATAAGCATAAGCAAGAGATGTGGAAAAAGTTACGATTCAACTTTCTATTAGTATAAGATCTAAAGGGATACTTGAAGAAGCTACAAAGCAACTCTAACATCAAATTAAATTTCTTGGAAATCATATGTATATATATTTTACTTTTTGTATACTCGTGTAAAATAGATTTAATTATTTTATTTATTTCAATAAAATTAAGTAAATGTGTTTATTGGGAATAGAATTTCATTTTTCTTTTTACTATGTAATGATTAGGAATGTGGGATATATATATGAATAGATTCAAAGTTTGTACACGTTTAATAACGAAAAGTTACTTTTAACATTAACATAACATACTTTAAAAATTACCCAAGTTACCTCAAAATCAACCCTGAATTGAAATAAAAATACCAAATTCAAAATATTTAAACATATAAATATATATGATTATCAATGTTTGATGAAAATATATTTAAAATAATTAAATCTATTTTCATTTTTCTTGTTAATCTTGGGTGGATTAGTTCATTCATGTAGTAGATATTTGATACAATGGTTAACATAATTGAATCAATGCACTTAACAAGATATTGATTAAAATTTTAAACCCCATTTTAATGGTAAAATATCATGGTGTCATGGGGTTGCAAATGCTGGTCCTCATCCATTGTTCAAAGTTCATAAAGTTAGAAACGTCTAATGAAAATTTCTTGGCCAATCAGTTCCATTGGCTAGATGGTTTGACCCATATTATCAGATCTGTTTGTTTTTAGCCTATTGTCTATAATGTCTGTCAATGAGTTTCTTCTTATAAACTTCTTTTGATTCTTAGGCTCAGATGTGAACGACTAAAACATTTGCTTCCCCATTTTCTTTTTCCTATTATATATATTTTTTTAACACTTAACTTAGGTTGGAAACTTCTCTTATCACATTACTTGTTAAGGCTAGAGGCCAAAGTTTACTTCTTGCTAATATCAACAATCTTTTACAACAAGATTTTGATGTGCTGCAACAATCTGTTGACCAATATTTTCATGATTAGCTTTTGCAAACACTGCAGCTTGTAAACTTTTACTTATGTCTAAATATGGATGTCATTTCTATCCCTTTTGTATATCTAGGAAAACCGACATGAAGTTTATTTTGATTGGATTATAAATATATGTAATGTAAAAACATTTGCAACAAGCTACTTTGCATATTTTTGGGTGAGAAGTTTATTTTGATGAATTATATCGCAAAACCGACATGAAGTTTTACTAAGGATTACTCACATTATGCCTTATATCAATTTTCAATTTAGATGGTTGTAGTTTGAAGATGATCTATTTTGGTACAAATCGGTTGGATTTTGTTGACATTTAATTTTTAAACTTTTTCGAGGTCATTCTTACGTATACTTTACGAGACTCAAGTAAGTTTTATTATTAATTAATTTTACATTTATGTTCGTGTATTGAATCTAATTTGATAAATCAATGCATTCGAGGAGCAATTGAAAAATGATCACCATTGATTGATAATTTTTGTATCGGTTTGTTAGCATCCTTATCAAGTATCAAATGCCTATCTGTTACTTCTTGTACACTTTGCAGTTGGTTATATAATTCCTTCTTGTTTGGGTTATTCTGTCAAGATTTACTTAGTATTTGAATTAATTTTGTACAAAAATATTTTTTGACTGCTTTTAACCAACACCTAATTTTTCTTCCTATTTTTGTACTATGACGATTGTTAATAAAAATAATTATTACTATAATAGCTATATGAAGTAATATATATGAAGTAAAATTATATTGTATAATAAATATGGTACATATACTTTAATTCCTTGTGTTTTGACTTTTAGGATATAGTTCCATGTGTCTATATTAGTGAATTAATGTTGTATATGTTTGATTCTTGCTTCTGCTCCTCCCGCAACTATTGGTTCAACTGAAGCGCCATTTAATCTTGAATTAATATTTGGTACTGATATAGATAAAGTTTTCATATTTGCTTAAACTGAAATATATTTGGTGCTACTCTTATAATCTTACATGTGTACGTATTAGTGAATTAATGTTGTATGTATTTGATTCTTGATTCTCGCTCTTCCTGCAACTATTGGTTCAACTAAAGCTGCCATTTAATCTTCGAATTAATATTTGGTACTGATATAGATAAAGTTTTTATATTTGCTTGAACTGAAATATATTTGGTGCTACTCTTATAATCTTACATGTGTCTGTATTAGTGAATTAATGTTGTATGTATTTCAGTTACTGATTCCTGCTCCTCCTGCAACTATTGGTTCAACTGAAGCGCCATTTAATCTTGAATTAATATTTGGTACTGATATAGATAAAGTTTTATATTTGCTTAAACTGAAATATATTTGGTGCTACTCTTATAATCTTACATCTGTTCTAGGTACTATCGAGCACCGAATTAATATTTGGTGCAACTAAATACACCACGACCATTGACATTTGTTCTAGGTGCGTATAGGTTTTGTTGCTAAATTTTTTTCTTATTTCTATGCATTTTCACTTTAAATCACTTAACAAATATTACTTTTTGACTCGACCTCTGCTTTCTTTGGTGAGAGTGGAGTAGACCAGGTACGTTTTATTTCAAAATTCTAATCAATAATAGTTTTATCATGATGATTTTGGAAAAATTAATATTTTGGGGTTGCGATTTTGTAAAGATTTAATTGCTGGTTCATTTGGAGCAGAACTATTTTGTTACCAAATTAATTTTAAATATTTGGTTCAACTTATTTATTATTTGATTCAGCTTAAGTATGAATAAGTATGAATTAATTTTATTACCGTGTAGCTTGCTTGTCCATTAAAATTACAACAATGGTGACCTTCTCTCCAACCTTATTTTAAATATTTTAAAGATTCAAAGTATATATTTGGAAACTTGACGGGTTGCCTTATATCGAGTGCAAGATATAATGGATCCTCCTAGGTGTAACAACGCCACGTATGATGAATCTTAAAAATTTAAAAGACTTGAAAATAGTTCTATCGAGCTCATTTACTATTGAATATTTATTTCCAATTTACTTATAAAAATTAAACTATGATTCTTTTTTATATTATTATATTCAAATTACTATTTTTTATATTAATAATGTTTGATTTTAATATTTAAATATTTTAAAGATTCAAAGTATATAGGTTGGAAACTTTGACGGGTTGCCTTATATCGATTGCAAGATATAATGGATCCTCCTAGGTGTAACAACGCCACGTATGATGAATCTTAAAAATTCAAAAGACTTGAAAAAAGTTCTATCGAGCTCATTTACTATTGAATATCTATTTCCAATTTACTTATAAAATTAAACTACGATTCTTTTTTATATTATTATATTCAAATTACTATTTTTTATATTAATAATGTTTGATTTTAATATTTAAATATTTTAAAGATTCAAAGTATATAATTTGGAAACTGACGGGTTGCCTTATATCGATTTGCAAGATATAATGGATCCTCCTAGGTGTAACAACGCCACGTATGATGAATCTTAAAAATTCAAAAGACTTGAACATAGTTCTATCGAGCTCATTTACTATTGAATATTTATTTCCAATTTACTTATAAAAATTAAACTACGATTCTTTTTTATATTATTATATTCAAATTACTATTTTTTATATTAATAATGTTTGATTTTTTATTACGATTCTTTTTTATATTAATATGTACTTAAGAAAAGATGACTTGTAAAACATAAATTAAATTAAGTGTGGACTATTTTAAGCGCACATGTGATTTGTCAAATAAAAAGCGAGCGACATGTATATCACTTAATTAAAATAATTTTTATAAATATTATTTAATTAAATATTATTTAATCCCACTACTTACTGTAGATACTTGATACTTGATATGTATTATCCATGTGATTTTCCACATCGTGAAATAAAAACTTACATAATACATAAATATATTTGATATCATAATTTATATAACTTACAAAAGCGTACATAACTTATATAACTTAGATAAATATATAACTTACATAACTTACATAATACTTAAATATATTTTATATCATAATTTACATAACTTACATAACTTATATAACTTAGATAAATATATAATTTACATAAATATATATCATATCATAACTTACATAACTTACATAATACTTAAATATATATCATATCATACATAACTAGTTTACGAAATTTACTTAACTTACATAATACATAAATCTATAGTTGAAAATCTACTTAACTTGCTGAATTAGTTTATACCCATTAGAGACACGATATTTAGTATAATGGGAAGAAGTTCTCAATTGAGAATATTTAAGTAACTGTAATATGTTGTGAACTTTAGATTTCAAGAACTACAAAATGGATAGGAGTTGGATGAAATTGTTAAGGGTAAGCAATGCCTATCAAAATGGAGTACAAACTTTTCTAAATTTTGCATTTCAAAATGCAAGCCAAGAGAATATGATTCTTTGCCCGTGTAAGAAGTGTGGCAACATCTACTGGCATACTCATGAAGTTGTCTACGAACATCTAATTGTTGATGGCTTTATTCGGGGGTATAAAAAATGGATTTTCCATGGAGAGTGTACATCTAGTGGAACTTCTTCAACGATTAATCCGACTTATCCTGATACTGATTACCATCAGTATGTTAGACAAGATGACATGGAAGGTATGTTGCGGGATGCATTTAATATGCACAGTCATGGTGAGCAATCGTTTCCACCTGACTTTATTGCATCCGATGATTGTAATATTGGTGGAAATGTTTTTGGCGAAACGGGAACAAGTGCACCTAATGAGGAGCCAAATGAAGAAGCAGCTAAGTTCTACAATTTACTTAATGAAATGAATGAAGAACTTTACGAGGGATCAAAATATTCGAAATTGTCCTTCTGCATTCGTCTATTTCACTTAAAATGTTTGGGAGGATGGACCGGAAACTCTTTTACAATGCTGCTAGAGTTTCTAAGAGAGATGTTTCCATTTGCAAAAATTCCCCAGTCTTGTCAAGATATGAAGAGACTAATAAAAGATTTGGGCCTTGGGTACGATAAAATTCATAGTTGCCCAAATGACGCATGTTGTCTTGGGGTGATCGGAAAAACCAACAATCTTGTCATGTTTGCGGTAAGTCTCGTTGGATGAATAGTAATCTGAGAAGATGTGAATACGGATAAAGGTGGGGCACGATTAAGAAAGAAGCCGATCAAGGTCTTGCGATATTTTCCCCGATACCAAGACTTCAAAGGCTTTTCATGTCCTCAAAGACAGTAGAATCTATGACGTGGCATAATGATCAACGGACCGATGATGGATTATTAAGACATTCTGCAGATTCTTTAGCTTGGAAATCATTTGACAAGAATTTCCAAGCTTTGCAAGCGATCCTCGAATGTGAGGCTTGGGCTAGCGGTGATGGCTTTAATCCATTTAAAATCATGAGTACTTAAAGACGAGACTTGGCTGTAGTGCTTGTTCCTTACAATTTGCCTCCATGGATTTGTATGAAGCAATCTTCATTTATTTTATCAATGATTATCCCTGGAGAGAAAGGTCCCGGAAATGATATTGACATCTATTTGTAGCCACTTATTGAAGAGTTAAAATAATTATGGTCGGGTGTTGAGACATATGATGTATCGAGAAAGGAGAACTTTAATTTACGTGCAGCTTTATTGTGGACAATTAATGATTTCCCGGCTTATGCTAATTTATCGGGTTGGAGTACCAAAGGACGTTATGCCTATCCTTGTTGTGCTGCGCAAACTTGTTCGAAGTGGTTGTATAATGGGAAGAAGTTCTCTTACATGGGACATCGTCGGTGGTTAGATGAAAATCATAAATTTAGATTTCAGAGGACTCTATTTGTGATCTTGAAGAGTACAGAGGAGCTCCTGAGCAGACCGTTGGATCTGAAATCTTGTTTATGTTAAAAGATATCAACTTTAGTTACGGGAAGATGAATCAACCACCTATCACGCAAACAAGGAGAAGATCGAGGGATGAATCTGATGATGAATCTGACGAAGAGGATGATCCTAATGAGGCGGAGTTGTGGAAGAAAAGGAGTATTTTTTTTGAGTTGCCTTATTGGGAGCACAACATTTTACGCCACAATCTTGATGTCATGCATATTGAGAAGAATGTCTGCGAGAACATAATTGGGACAATTTTAAATGTCGATGGAAAATCTAAAGACAATCTTGAGCCGACTTGATTTAGTTGACATGAGAATCGGTGTGATCTTCATCCTCAAGTACTTAGAATGGGAAATATCGGTTGCCGCCTTCTATTTTTCAATGTCAAAGAAAGAAAGAAGTTTTCTGCATGGTGTTGAAGGATATAAAGGTCCCAGATGCGTATGCGTCAAATATATCTCAATGTGTGAGTTTCAAAGTGTGACAGCCCAAAATTGACCCTAGACGGGATGTGGTTTCGGAACCACAAAACCGAGGCATAAAAATAATTTAAAATTTATTTTGATGCCTATGATATGTGTTAATTCATGTGTGACATTTTTGATGTTTCGATTTAGAGTTATAAATGTGAATTTCACTAGAAGGGACCTAGTAGTAAACTTTGAAAGTATGATGGGGAAATGTGTGATGACTAGTTGATAATGCATGCAAAAATAAAGGATTTGCATGTCAAATTTCCCCAAAGGAAGCTTAGTGGCCGCCATGACATGGTTTATGGGCAAAGAAAACATGTTGAAACATGTTTTGTTAATGGATGATGAGAGAAATGATTAATAATTAAGATGTGGGAAGAGAAACAAAAAAAAAGTGTGTAAGTGTAGCATCCCCCATTGCCGTGTAGGTAAGAAAGAAAAACAAAAAATTTGTTCATCTTTTCCCTCCTTCCTTTGGCGAAATTTCTAAGAGGAAGAAGAGATTTTTGCTCCATTTTGGTTTAGAAGAGATCTAGAAGGAGATTTGGCTAAACTTGCATCAAGATTAAGGTATGTATGAGGTTGTGTCATGAGATTCATGCATGTTTTAGTTGCTAACTTGATGTTCATGTTAGCCATGGTTCAAACCTTTGTTATATCATGGGGATGGTATTTGGCCAAGGTGGATTTTGTGTTAATGCCATTGCATGTTAAATATGAAGCTTGTTAATGGTATATGTGATGGAGGATTGATGGCTCTTGGACTTTCTTTTTAGTATTTTTGAGTAAGACATTAAGTTCTTTGCTTAATCATGACCAAAATTATGGTGTTGTGATGTATTCGGTCATGGTATATCCATAAGTATGATTCATGCATGTTGCATGGTAGGTAAGATTTGAGCTTTGGATATGTGTTTATATTTGGATATAAACAACTTGAGATTCGGCCCTTGCACCTGCATGAATATGTGTTTGCACATGATGAATTGGTATGACATATATATACTATTTCAAGGTGTATATTTGCTTGTGATGATGTTTCGGTTATGTAGTAAATGAGAGATGTATATTGAGCTACAATATGTAATGCGTTAGTTAGTAAAATGTATGCTGTTTTTTTTGTGTGTGGTATTAAGTGTAAAATTGGCCTCAACATAGACATGCATATTCGGCCAAATGAAGTAGATTGGTGTGCATGTATTCGGGAGGCAACCGTATTGAAGCCTTATCTTGCTTAGATAATTGACTAAATGGGTAATAAGTGAGAATGATTGCCGAATACACATACATACATATGCATGTGTAATTGAATTATGAATGTTTAGCAAGATGGTTAAACTAGTTGATTTATTGATTAAGCTCAAGGAGTTAAAGAAGGAGAATCAAGCAAGGGAAAGACGAAGGTTATCGAGTAGCCGACTTGGACTGTTTTACCCAACACAAGGTAAGTCATTAAGCACATATGTTTGATATTGCTTAAATGATTGTAAAATCTATGCAATTGTGTTTAATGGGATGATATATATATATATAAATGAAAATGTATGTGTATGGAGTGATGACATTTGTTGAATGTAAAAGAAATAGTGAAATGTGTAGAAAGTTTACTTTCGGCACTAAGTGTCTTGAACAATACGTGTGTACGGTGCGAGATTGGCACTAAGTGTGCATGCTGGAAATATATGGCACTAAGTGTGCATGCTGGAAATATCTGACCTTTGGGTGTGCGAGCTCGAAGGGTATGGCACTATGTGTGCGGGCTTAAATCGCATGGCACTAAGTGTGCGAAATCGAGTATTAAGCACTGTGTGTGCGTACACTATATATATATATATATATATATATATATATATATATATATCTCCGATCGAACAATTATATGGAGGGTGTGTCTCCATCGAGTTGAGTATGGACAGCGGATCGGGTAAGTACCTTGAGCTCATGACGAATAGGAAATACGTTCATGCTCGGGGTTGAGCTTGGTAAGCTTTAGATCTATGTGATGATTGCAATTGTATAATTGTGGTGTGAATGAGTTGGTGTGTAAAGTGCCTCAAATATCTTATTGTATAGAATATGAAATGTGGATGTATGACTTGGTATGAGATTGAACCGAAAGGTCCGAGGATTTATGGTATAGTTTCGATATGGATGAGTACCTAGCCTCGTTATTGTTTCATGTTGTGATAACTTTATCAATGGATGGTTGTTGAATGCTTATGACTTCTTGAGTTATAAACTCACTCGGTGTTTTCTTGTCACCCATTTTAGGTCTCTTGGACTCGTATTGTTGCGTGCTCGGAACCGTCGTTGAAGTCATCACACCGGCTGGAAATCTTTTGGTATTGTCTTCGTAGTTGAGCTAGGAGAACATTTGGCATGTATAGGCTATTTTGTTTTGTTGAATTGTGGGTTGTAAATTTTAAGCCATGCGAAAATGGCCTATGTGGTCGGTTGAGTGTGATTCTAAAACCTATAGTTACGAGCCTTAGAAACCTAAATTTTGATAAGGTGGCCATAGTTTGTATTATGTATGATGTAATAGATGGCCATAGAAGATTTATGAAATAGTCATTGTTTGCTTTGGTAACAGATGCTGCCAGCAGCAGTGAGGTGAGATGGAAAAATCACTAAAAATAGTATAGGTAGAATTAAATAGTGAATAAATTATGAAATTTAACCTTGATGAATCTATTTTCATATGGACGAAACGAAACGACCATATGAGCAGTATACTGAGAGATATTAAAGTTCTCGTGAGACAGGGCCAGAATGGTTTCTGGATCCCCTGTCTTGACTTTGAAAATTTACCATAAATTATCCAGAAGGAATTAGAAGTTTTTCCATACATGTGAAGATTCCCTTTTGAGTCTAGTTTCATTAGAAACAAACGACATGAGCATTGAAGCTCTGTACGAGAAGATATCCAGGTCGTAATGCGCAAAGGTCAGTGCAGTTGACCCCTGTAGCATAGGTGATTTTAACTAATAAACTGTACTAATTGGCTCAACAAAAAATTCTAGAAACAAATTTGTAGATGGTATTATGAGTCTAGTTTCAGGGAAAATTTACGGAACTTATTTTCGAATTCTGTAACTCGAGATATGATTTTTAAGGTGTGATGGCGCAGTTAGCTAGCTTTGCCTGGGCAATCAAATATTTCAAAGAGAGAAATAAGGAAGTAAGCCGGTAACACCTGCGTGTTTAAATCCGTGACGGTCACCGGTTTGGGGTGTTACATTTAATTGGTATCGAGCTATGGTTTAGTCGGTTCTAGGACTACCATAGGCGTGTGAGTCTAGCTATACATGCCAAATTGTTAGTGCTTAATAATGTGATGACTTGACGGTTGAAATTTTTGTTTTGATTAGCGATGGAACCGGGATAGAGACCCTTGGCGGATGGCGTTGAAAGTGTAGTGGCTGCTCCGCGCAAGGGACACCGCCTCTTGAGCCTCGGTCATCCGCGAATAATCAAAATGAAGGCGAAACAAGCCTTCTTCACCATGATGAATGAGTGGGTCGCGCAATATGCCCGAACCAACCCGGCTGCCCAACCATTCCCAAATTTAAATACTCCACCCCAAGAGCCCGTAATGCCTTCAGTTACTGATCCTGTGAGGCTAAGTAAACCACCTGTAGACCTGATTAGGAAGCGAAATTTGAGGAGTTCAAGGCCATAGTTCTTGATGATGCCGAAAAGGCCGAGTTCTAGCTCGATAACACCATTCGAGTGTTAGATGACTATCATGCACACCGATGAATGTCTTAAGTGTGCTATATCCTTGTTGCGAGACTCGACTTACTATTGGTGGAGGACTTTAATTTCCATAGTCCCAAAGCGTCACGAGTTACTTGGGATTTCTTTCAATCGAATTTCGAAAGAAATACATTAGTCAACAGTTCATCGATCGAAGCGCAAGGAATTCTTGGAACTCAAGCAAGGCCGTATGACAAGATGTCTGAATCTGAACACGAGTTCGTAAGACTCGATCGGTATGCCCGGAGTGTGTGGCTGATGAGGTTGCTATGTGCAAAAGATTTGAAGAAGGATTGAATGAAGAGTTAAAGTTACTAGTGGGAATTTTGGAGATAAAGGAGTTCGTGACACTAGTCGAGCGAGCACGCAAAGCGGAAGAACTTGGGAAGGAGAAGAAGAAGGCTGAATTTGAAGCAAGAGATTACCGTAAAAGATCAACGAGTAAAGCTCCGTTCTCGGTGTAAAGAGGTTCGGGGAGGACACCGATGAAGTCGAGGCGATGTGGGAATTTCCATTAGAGCCCGACCATCGACGGACTCCCGAGCTATTTCGGTAGCTAGTGTGGGCAATAATCGTCAAGAGAGACTGAATGCCCCCAATGTGGAAGACGACACCTAGGTGAATGTTGGGGTAAGTCATTAATAGGATTTATTATGGATGCGGTTCGAAGGACCACTTCATTAGAGATTGCAGAGCTAGATGAGAAGAATAAGATGCAAGGTGCAAGACCTAGTGGAACAATGGCTAGAGGTAGGCCCAGAGAATTTACGGAGGTAGGGGTGGCAATCGAGAGGAGCCTCGTCACGGCTGATCGATCCGAGGCCCGTGCTCCTGCTAGAGCATATGCCATCCGCGCACGAGAGGAGGCATCCTCCCCTAACGTCATTACCGGTACTTTCACTCTTTTCGATACTAATGTGATTGCTTTGATTGACCCTGGTTCTACTCATTCTTATATATGCGAAACCTTAGCATCCAGTAAGACTTTGCCTATTGAGTCTACTGAGTTTGTAATTCGGGTGTCAAACCCCTTAGGTCATTACGTGCTTGTCAACAAAGTGTGTAAGAAAAGTCCCCTAGTATTTCGAGGTTCTTGTTTTCCGGCGGACTTGATGCTTTTGCCGTTCGGCGAATTTGATGTTATTCTTGGTTTGGATTGGTTGACCATGCACGATGCGGTTGTAAATTGCAAAAGCAAGACTATCGATCGAGGTCTTGCGAATAACGAGATAATTCGGGTTGAGTCTACGGACTTAAAGGGGTTGCCGGTGTAATATCGGCAATGTTGGCCCGAAATATGTAAGAAAAGGGTGCGAAGCGTACCTTGCGTATGTGCTTTCGATGACAAGGAGTCGAAAAGAAACCCGAATCTGTGCGGTGGTTTGTGAGCATTGAAGCTCATGCGAGAAGATATCCAGTCGTGTCTGCGAAGGTCGGTCTGATTGACCCACGTAGCATGGGTGAATTTAACTAATAAACTGTACTAATTGGCTCGACCAAAATTCTAGAAAAAATGTGTAGATGGTATTATGAGTCTAGTTTCAGGAAAATTTACGGAACTAATTTTTGAATTCGTAACTCGAGATATGATTTTTAAGGTGACGATGACGCAGTTAGCTAGCTTTGCACGAAGTAAATCAAATATTTCAAAGAGAAATAAGGGAAGTAAGCCGGTAACACCACGTGTTCAAATCCGGTGACGGTCAAGGGTTTGGGGTGTTACACAAAGATAGAAGATTATATTCATTGAAATCACATGATTACCACATCTTGATGCAAGATTTACTCCCAATTGCTTTACGGTCTTTGTATGTCAAAAATGTAACGTCTGTATAATTGAACTATCCAATATAATGAAAGCTATCGTGGAAAAGTTTTGAATGTCGAAGAACTTGAGAAAGTACGAGGATCGGCGGCTTTGACTTTATGCAATTTAGAAGATCTTTCCACCTTCTTTCTTCACTATTATGGTGCACTTGGTAATCCATCTCCCTCACGAAGCAATCCTTGGTGGACCGATTTTTATCGATGGATGTATCCTATAGAAAGGTGCTAATTTATTTCTCAAGTATTCATTCATTCACCTCTATACATTTAGTTATAGCTTTTGATAAATATTGTATATCGTGTTTAGGTTCCTAAGCAAATTGAAGTCATATTATGCAATAAGCGTTATCGGAAGGATCAATTCTTTGAAGGCTACTTGGCGAAGAGTGCATGACCTTACATTCTAGATATTTAGAAGATCTTTGAAACACGATTGAATAGACCAAGTAGAAATGCTGGGCTCAATGATCATGACTTGGCCGAAACTTATTTATTTCAAAGTTATGGAGAACCAATCGGCAAAGTTGAAATTGCAGAATTAGATGATATATCGTGGATACAGGCACATCGATATGTACTTTTTCACCACGATTCAATTGAACCGTTACGCAAGTAAGTTCTAAAATTTCCTCACATATTTGTCGTTTTGATTTGTTTATCTTCTAACCAAATACACTTGTTTTTAACATAGTGAGTACAAACAAATTTTGAGATCTCGTGCACGCTCTCGAAGATTGCAACATCGAGAGATTAATAAGTTATTCACAGAATCTTTTCATGAATGGTTAAGTCAAACGGTATGTAACTAAAGTTAATAAGTTACATATAATCCCGAAATTTAGTTAATTATTCAATTTACTTTCGATTCAATAGGTTTGGAGTGGAAAGGACGTCAATGACGAAGTTAAATGGCTTTCCCAAGGTCCGAACAGAATAATAAAAAGATATAGTGCTTTCCTCATCAATGGATACAGATTTCATACAAAGTATCGTGAGAGAATAAGGAGAACTCAAAATTGTGGAGTTGTTGTTAATTATTCAATTACGAGTTATGCTAGTGCTAGGGACAGTAATCCGGTTGAGGGTAATGTGGAGTATTACGGACTTATTACCGACATTATTGAGTTGGATTACTATGGCGGATGGAAAGTTGTCTTATTTGGTGTGATTGGGCTGATGTTAATCTTGCTCGAGGAATTAAAGAAGATCAATTTGGTTTTACAATGTTGAATTTCTCTCGCTTGATTCACACTGGACAACAATTGATGGACGAGCCTTATGTATTTTCCTCTCAAGTGAAACAAGTTTTTATTGAAAGATCCAAGCGATGAGGGTTGGTATGTTGTACTCGGAACACCCTAGAGACTTGTTTGAAATGGGTAATGGAAGTAGAGATGACATCGTCGAAAGATCGAAACATTACCTTTTCGAACAAAACTTAGATGAAAATATCCTAGTACTAATACACAACATCAATGGGTTCGACATGATGTGGATGAAGATATTCTGAATAATGATGTAGTAAGATTTTACAATTTTTAAATTATATGTAATATTATAATTTTAATCTTTGTCATGTTATATAATTTAAGCTGTTTTATATGTACTATTATTGTTGTAATTTGTTACTAAAACTTTAATTATTTTATGTGTTTTGCAGGAAAAATCGTAGAAGAAGAGTACGAGATTTAAGTATTGTCGAGAATACTCCAAATTCGGAAGAAAGAAATAGTGAACAGCATACGGTTGTTGGATCTTGAATGTGCGGAGACACTTGATGAGCCTGAAGAGTTTCAAAGTAATATTATGTTCATTTTACATGTGTTGACTTTTATTATTGAATTATTTGTCAATTTTAATATAATAATAGTATATCATTTTTCAGTTGAAAGTGGTGGGACGCGCAGAGTTCGAGGACGTCGCTTCTTAGAGATTTATCGACTTAGATCTGTCGAGCGTGTTAAAGTAAGTAGAAATACTCATGGTCACTGTTGGATCTGAAGCTTGACTTTTAGCGAGGCTATTTGGGCATTTTAGCACGAAATGCAAATATGTTGCCCATCAACTACGAATCATGGCATCACATGCCCGATAGCAACAAAACCAGGCTCTCGCTAATATTAAGGTAACAAAATGTGAATGCAATTTATAATACTTTGGTTTAAGTTTCATTTATATTTACATTCTAAACTTATTTTTTTTAGGAGAGATTTGCTTTAGAAGTCTCCGATGATTATATCAAGAAGGCATTAGGTAAAAGATGGAGAGACAATAAAAGCACTTTAAAGAAACAATATTTTAAGAAAGACATAAGCCTCGAGGAAAAAGCGAGAAATGTTCCGCCAGAATCTTTGAGGTATCAATGGGAAGATGCCGTTAGATTTTGGAATTCAAAGAAAGGAGAGGTATTGCATATTTCCAAACTCTTATATATAGTGTTTACTATATACGTAATAATAATTTTATTATGTAGGACCGTGAGCGAGTTGGAACAAGCAAGAGCAAAAACAAAAATTCACGCATTGCAGCGAGGTCGAGAAGTTTTATACAGAATGAGGCCGAGGTATTATGAATTTATTAATTCTTTCAAATATTAATAACTTTCTATTATTAAATAATATTCTTACTACTATATTTTAGGAAGTCAAATCCGAACAAAAGTTGGACGCCTTGACTTTTTGAGATTACATATAGGAAGAAAGATGGATCTCCTATGACATCCAAAATTTGGAGAAATTATGGTATATTCATTTAATAATATTTGATTTATTCTAAATATTTATAATCTTTAATTATAATTGTTTAATTCAATTCGTCATTAGTAGTTTTAAAAATGTTAAGTTATGTTACATTTCTTTTTATTATATATTTCGTTTCTAATTCTTTAATTGATTTTTAGGAGAAACTAAAGGAGAAGAAGGCGGAATATGAAGCGATTGCCAGTGATAGTTCTGTTAATCTTGAGAACATTGATAATGAATTATCACTTTGAAGTTTTAGGTCTGAAAGATGCAGTCGGGTTCGATTTCAAGGATCTGGTGTTACCTGACCCAATATTTTGGATCCGGCTCCGACAATACATGCCTTCCGGAAGTCAAGCTCAAGTGAAGTTCGAGGTTAAGAGACCGAGATAGCTCGGATGCAAGCGAACACGGTTGAGCAAATTGCCGAGGTTCAACGAAAATATGAAGAACTCCAGCAACAACTTAGGCGGAGGCAGAGAGAGGAGGCAGGCTGCGGTGAGAGAGGCGAGGCACGGCGATGGTAGCGAGCAGAGCAAAAGAAGCGATGACCTCCACTCTGACTTCAACAGATGATGCATATGTTTCAACAATCATAAAAGCCACCGTCTTAGACATTAGTTTTCTTATTGTAAGAATGTTTTTAAGTTTTGTCACGTTTAACATTATTGTAAAAATATTTTAAATTATACTTTATTTATTAATTATATCATATATCTTTAGTTAAATTTGAAGTATCATTTAGAATTAATGTTTTTAGTTGTATTTTTATGTTAAATTTGCTATTTTTGGTGCATTTTATATTATATTTGTTGTATTTGGTTGGATTTTAATGCAGGAAGGGCTGGATATTGGTGAAAAAAAATATTACAAATCTGCCAAAATTAGCGGCGTTTGTAAAAAAGCGCGCTAAAGGTCAAGGCTTTTAGCGCTTTTCCCCAAACGTTGCTAAAAGCCTTGACCTTTAGCGGCTTTTCACTAACGCCGCTAAAAGCCTTGACCTTTAGCGGCGCTTTTCCTAGCGCCGCTAAAGCCTTGACCTCTAGCGCTTTTCCACAAAGCGCTAAAAGCCTTGACCTCTGGCGCTTTCCCCACAAAGCCGCTAAAAGCCTTGACCTTTAGCGGCGTTTTTCCCAATAAACGCCGCAAATTTTTTGCGTTACATATAGCAGCGTTTTTGCGGCGTTTTAGAAAGCGCCGCTAAAAGTTTTAGTGGCGCCTAAAAGCGCCGCTAAAGGCTGAAAAAAGCGCCGCTAAAAGTCTATTTTCCTGTAGTGTCGCTATGAAATTATTAATGCTTAATGGCTACAACATCATCATTAGAAAGGCCTTGTGTGGTAAATTGGCCATAATTAATTAGTGTGGACGGTTAATGGGTAGAAAATTTTATAATTATATGATTAAAATGTTTTAATTGAAAAGATATAATGTTATAACATTAATAAAGTATAAAAAAATGTTTAAAAAAAACATAAGCATCATCTTCTTCATTTCTTTGTGTGAACCAAAACTCCATAGCCAAAATAAACAAAGCTTAGGCCAAGCTTTAATTTTATGCATGGTAAGCCATTTTTCACCCGTTTCTTTTAATTTTTATGTTTTTGAAATCTTTGCAATTAAGTCCATTAACCTGGGGTTAATTAAGTAAAATTATTAAAATTTTAAGGATCTACCATGAATTATTTAAAATTTTTATGAACTTAATTGATAGATTCATGAATTTGATAGTTAAATAAAAGTATTTTGTTAAGTGAATTTTGATAATTTTAATGTTTAAGGATTTAATTGTTAAAATAGTAAAAATTCATGGAATTTTGGTGAAATAGTGATAAATATGGGCTATAGTGAGTCTCTAAGAAATTCAGGTAGCATGGGTTTTGATTAAATGTGATTAATTTGAAAGATTCTGGTTTAGAGACTAAATTGCACAAAAAATAAAATGTGAGGGTAATTTTGTAAATTTATAATGAAAAGGCTTATATGCTTAAATTTAGTTATTTTAGATTTTTGAATGGATTAAGTGAATGAAAACTATTATTTAGATCAAGAAACGAATTAATTGGATTCAAATAACCGAAAGCCAAAGTAGCGAAATAGTCGTCGGTTTCGTGTTCGTAATCGTTTCTGTCTAGGTAAGTTCGTAATTTAGTTAAATTAATTAGATGTTGTTTTCCTAGTTAATGCCTATATACTTGTGATGGTCGGGATCGTCGGTTGAAAAATGAATAAGACTAGAACTGAAAGACATTATGGCATCATGAATTAAATGAGTAAGACCATAGGTAAAATACGCTATGGCATCACGATTCAAACATGTAAGACCATAGTTGAAAGGAGCTATGGCATTATATAAAAAACGTGTAAGACCATAGTTGAAAGACACTATGGCACTATATCGAAAACGTATAAGGCCATAGTTGCAAGACACTATGGAAACATGACGGAAAATAAATAAGACCATGGTTGAAAGACATTATGACAACATGACAGAAAGTGAGTAAGACCATAGTTAAAAGGCACTATGGCATTATGTTGAAAATAAATAAGATCGTGGCTGAAAAACGCTATGGCACCCTTTGAACAATTATTTTTCAGGTAATGTGTATCAGTAATGGATACCACACTAATGGTTTGAGATCCTACAAGTATTACAAATTCACTGAAACTTGTGTGAGCATTGTTCCTAGGTATTCGACATTAATTCATTTTGGTTCATTAAGTGGAAAATGAATAAGTGATGGTGGAATTGAGTTCTAAATATGTTTAATTGTAATGTTTATGCCATGATAAAGTCATTTGTTTCATAAATGTTAGCCCCTTAACCATGGTTTATTGAGTATAAACGAAACTATGATATGGTTATATAAAATTTGATATGTAAATGGAAAAAAAATTTAAAACGGATAATTGAGATGGTATGTAATATGTTAAATGAACATATGATAGATGAATTGAAGTGATATATGTATTTACTTATAAGTGTTATGTCTTGATAAGGTTACATAGTTATATCTGTGATCTCACTAACTAGAGAGATTTATAGAGTATAGGAGACAAATAAAAAATATGAACTAATTAGTGTGGTTAGACATGGTTTATTTAAGTTGATTTTTATTTAGTAAGTTAAATTTTAAGTTTATACGAAATTACTAAGCAAAATTTGCTTATATATGTTATGTTTGTTTTCTTTTGTAGATCGTCGGAGGTTTATGTCAGTTGGAAGTTCAAGTCGAAGCTCACACTATCCATTCTTTGAATCGATATAAATTGTGGTTATTTTGAATTAGGTTATAGGTGACATGTACTAGGAGTTTAAATTTACTTGTTATTAGGCATGTTGTTTCATGCTTAGTTAGGTGATGTTGTAGTTGTGTTTATTTGGTTCTTTCGGTATGTTTTGACTATACGTATATAAGTGGCAAGATTCATGCCTTGCAAGTTTGATTTTGATTATGATTTAAGGTTATGAAATGCTTGATAGATACATGTTTTGTGATTTGAGAAATGATGCATGTGATTTAGATTCTAAATGTTTGAATTACGGTACCAATGACGGTACATTGGTTAGACACTTAGGTTGAATGTTTTTTGTATGTTTTGTCATGTTTTGATATTTTTTGAATAGGTGAAAATGGTTGGGTTTAATACTTAAGAGATGGTGGTTGATTTGACTTGAAAATGAACTCATTTGGTTGCACATGGGATGTCACACGGCCGTGTCCCACACACAGCTACTCCATACGACCATGTTTTTATTGATTTTAGGTGCAGGATTTTCCACACAGGTTCAGTTTGTTACACGGCCGTGTAACCCTATTTTGAATTGTACACAATCTGAGGACACGGGCATGTGGAATAGCCACACGACCATATTTGAGGCCACATGGGCTGATCTTTATCACACGGCCTACCCACATGGCCATGTGATCCTATATTTTTCTGTTTTATTTCAAATTAGTCCATGTTTGTTTCCAAACTGATTTTAAGGTTCCATAGACCTGATTTAAGTTTCGTTTTCGCATATATGCTATGATTAATGATTGACTATTGACTTATTATGACTACATCGAGCTCTAAATTATTTTGATTTATAATTGAATTGAAATTTTGAGAATGTAGCAAATTAGTCCTAGTTAAATTATGGATGGTAATGGAGCATACATAAGCCCCTATCTAATCTGAGCAATGACGTATTTGTTAATTATAAATTGAATTGACTATATTTGGACATTTTTTGTTAAATTTAAATAATAATTATGCATTTACAAAGTATTCTATGTTTATTTAAGATAATCAATGTGAATTAAATGTGTTCTATTTCGTTTATGACTATAACATTTCGTAACTCGGGTCCGATGATCGGATCAGGTTATGAGTGTTACACTTTTTCTTATTAATCATTTTATCATGCAAACTCTCTTGGGTTACTTATAAATACTACAACTAACCTACATACTTGAAGTACAATGTTTTATTTTTTTATTGTATTTTTTTATTCATAACGTCAGTGTATGCACGCCAAGACTTAGTCACTGAGCCCTAATCATAGTATCATTAAACATTAAAGCTTAAATTGTTTTCTTGAAATTTAAAAACTAAAAATTAGAAAATTATTTTAATAAAAATATAAATATAAATATTATAATATTACCTCGTCATTAATTAATATATTATTATTTGAGTATGAGTTAATATATATATTTCAACAAATCATTACTTTAATATTCTATTTCTTTTATTGCTTCTAACTTTTCAATTTTAACAATTGTGATTGAATTTGAGCTAATGTAAGTTATTAGATATATTTAAAGATAATAATGTGGATATAGAGTATAAACTATCAAGAAATCATTCATTTTGTTTCCATTCATCAAATTTCTTTTATATACATTGGACCAACCACAATTTGTCTTAATCTTTTCAATTATGCTAGTTAGTATACCAAAAGATATATTCTTTTGAGATTTTAGTGTTTCTCAAAAAATAAATCAATGGTTGTACATGTTAATTAGTTATAGAAAATACATAAAACTCTAGTTAGAACAACCCTTCAAAAATATTTAAAAAAGATTCTTGACTATTCTTATCTTCTTTTATTATTTCTCCAATATTATCAAACTCTCCACCTACATCAAATGTACCCAACAAATAAATATAATCTAATGTACAAATAGCTATTTTTTTTTTAAGGAAAAAAAAAAAAGAAGAAGTCAAACTATCAAAGTTAGTGGAGAAGAAACTGCATAACAGGACATAATGCCAGCCTAAGCTTCTACCAGCCGATTCTTTTTGGGTCTAATTTGAAAGTGGTTATTGATTTGGTCAGGCCTAGTTTAGATAAAAACCCAGGATTGGATCCGGTTCACAAGTAGTAGGCTAAAAAGATGATGGATCGTGTCAACCATACCAAATATTAGTGAAGCTGCAGTCAATAGGTTCACTGTCTTGTTGAACCTGGATCCACCCAGTTGCACTTCCACATTTATTTTTTTCTTTATTGTATTTTCTTTTATTATTAATTTTTTTTGGAGTAAAATTCATGTATATCTATCACCCTTCATTTACATTTGGCTTTCAGCCCCAATCTTAAAATGCCATATTTGTGATATATATAACATTTTAGAATATTAGCGTGATGATGTTTTTATTTATTTTAGTTAAATTTAATTATTAATTTTTTTAAAAAATAAATTATTTTCTTTTATCGGAAATTATGGCTAAAACATTACTTTAATGATATTAGCATGGCAACTTACGCAATAGCCCACGCATGCTTTATGTTGACATAACACTACTTATCTTATATGCCATGTAAACAAATAATTTAAAGATTATAAAAAAATTCAAAAAATAAAAAAATTTCAAAAAAAATTTATTACCTCCTAGCATCTAACTGATTAATTAATTGGTTGATACTCAATCTTACTTTCTCAACCAAGATAACACATCCCCATCTACTCGTTAATCTCCCCTAAGGGATTTAGTTTCTCATTGTATTCATAACCTCAAACTCAACTGAATAAACATGTAGATAAAACGAATAAATCAGAAGAGAGAAGAGATTTAGAAGAATCTTGATTTGATGTCGATTGGAGTGTGGAGTAACAAATCTCTCGATTGGAATAAAGAATCTTTTCACTTGCGAAAGAGAAAATAAGCTAAATACTTCGATATTATAAAATAAATCTTGGAACGAAACCGATTCCAAGAGAGAAGAGTAAAACATTTATGAAAAACAAAAGAAAACTTAATTTAAATCCTACTCCTAAACTACAAGGGCTTTTGGATGTGTCTAAGACGACTTAGTGACATCAAACCCCTAAGGTTTTATTTATAAGAGTATTGGCAGTTGAATTAGGTCTTTAGCAAGTCCTAGGTCTTCGTATAAAGTTGATTGTGCGGATGAAAATAACCCTAAAAATCTTGGGCACCACGTCGAGGCTATGTCGCGCCATAGGCCTTGCATGGCGCGACATGACAATGATTTTATGCATTCTTTGGTTCATGTCGTGCTTTAGTGGCTCAAGAAGCTTGTGCATCACTTGTCCCAAGTTCTTACGTCCATTGGGACCTAAATTAAGCATTTTGCACACACAATTACACAAATTAGAACTACCTAGGGCCCGTGTCAGCCTAATAGGTCACTGACACTCACAAAATGTGTAAAAATACTTGTTTTATTAACTTTTACTACTAAACTACTAAATATAAAAAATGTAATAATTAATAATAAAATGGCTAGGAAACAAGCTCCTTAAGTGCGAAAATATACCAAAATAACTACTACATTTGACGTCAAGTCAAATACCCCCACACTTAAGTCTTTACTTGCCTTCAAGCGAACTAAACAAAAACAAAAATACAAACAAAAACAAAACAAACTGAAGAAAAAAAAATTACTTGAGCAAGCATGATACACGAGATTGGATTGGAGCGCTGACAATGTAACACCCCACACCCGACCCGATCATCAGATTCTGGTATGGAGCGTCATAAGTTAAACTGTTGAAGCACAAAACTTTTCTTTTCTTTTCTTTCTTTGTTTTTTTAACTTTGCGATTTGGCGAGTACTTGTTGCCTAAAAAATGCACCATTAATTTGAAAATGAATATATAAATATACTTGAAAGTAAGATTTTAAAATGGTATCATGCCACTTTAAGAATTAAAGGTACAAACAAATGGCCTTTGACTGTAGCTTAGGAAAAATTTATAAGTTCACGCGAAATATTCTTTCGAATTACTACTTGAGTGACAGTTTAAAAATCAACTCAATTTAATCTAATATCGCCACAAACATGTTAAAATAAAAGCCAACAAGGCTATCAGTAAACATTTAAGGTACAAAATATCCTTTTAAAAATTACAGTTCAGTGACTTTTAAATGGCGACATCTAACAATCGACCTAGTACCCCCAATAAATACATGTTACCCACGAAAAACAAGAAGGCTCACAAATGGTCACTAATATGGTTGTTTCCCTTCAATCACTACATTTAACCTAAGAACTTGAAAGGAAGAGAACTAGGTAAGTCCGTAAGAACATAGAGAGTTCATAGGACATACATCCCATAATATATATACCATCAAACATTAAGAGAATAAACTCAAAATGACAGATTAGTACGCCATAATTGATGGGTAAAACACTCACTGGTCTGTAGTATCCGCTGTCCGATAATACCGCAATCAGACTCAACCTACTAGCAAACACCATCTATTTTTGGAAACTCGCCTATGGCAGACATGGGCACATATACTTTGCATGTACGCCACTTACGCAAACTACTATTTTTATATTTTCAGACTTACTATTTCCTTTTCATGCAATGTGCACTAATACTTTCTACACATGTACCCTTTTCCCACATACTCCTTTCCTTATGCTAGTCTCTAATCCTAGTTTCGAAGAACCAATTTTCTTATATCTTCATACCACTCATCAAAGATATTTACTAGTATCCATCTCTGTATCCCTCTAAGATTCCTCATTTTTGAACACATCTTTGTTCCCCCCACAAGGCCTGTTTTAAGTGTGCTAGGAAATATCTCTACTTCAAAGGGTAAGTATTCGAACGCCTAGAACGGGCTGGTTTTAGTGGTAAATTCGAATGTTTTATGCTTGTGGCTGAAATAATGGTTGGATTTTAGTATATTGTTATTGATTAGATCATTTTAGATGTTGATTTTAGGGTCTGGAAGTGTCGTAACATCATTTTCCAGTTTTAGTCCAAGTGTGTAACTCTATTTTCGAAAAATTAGTGAACGACATAAAGTCAAAAATCACACTATCAACGTCACACAGCCATGTACCAGACCATGTGGGCCACACAGGCTAGGGTAGGTAGGCCATGTGGACCACATAGGCAAGTAGGCCGTGTGGGCTATATAGGCATGTCGACCCATTTTCAGTAAAATTTAGTTAGGGTCATGTTGGAAGTGTTTTTGAGGTTAGCTTCTTCGTATAGTCTGTCATGTGATATGTGTGATTCCGATATATGAAATTTACAGTACTGATATTGTTTATATAACATCTAAAAGCATGTCTATAGTATAAATTATGCATCTGATCTATAAATTTGAGTATTCTGTTAGCATGTTTCTGATATGTGAAAGCATGATTCATCTATGAGCACCTAAGTATGTGTTATGTTTTAGCACATGCATTAGGATGGGATAATTATATGACGGTGAAAGTGTTGGCAGTTTAATTATCTACCCTATTTGGTGGTTTAACCACATATCTATTCTGGTGACTTGACCATGCTTATCTGATTTTGGAAAATTACCACATTATTTCTAGCAGCCTCGACTGTACAATTCAGTACAATGACATACGATCACTTATTTGGTGTATGGTGTTGGATAGGTATTTATTACCCTAATTGATGTGTAAGGATAGACAAAGATGGTGTATAGCGAATGGGGGCAGGATCTGTATCTGATATGTGAAATATGTTGTGTCATATATTATGCCATGCCATTTGTATTTGATCAGTTTATAATGTTGCTTTGCATAAAATCGCCATGCCATCTGTGTTGTTCAATTACCAAATTTGTATGATTATCTGATATTTGTTATATGCATGAGAGTTGAGTTGCACATTGAGCTTTGTTAGCTCACCCTATATTTTTTTATCTTCTCAGGTAATCAACAAACTTAGGATAGGGCGGCATGTAGGAGTTCGGATTAGATTCTCAGATAATAAAATGAGTCGATTTATGTTTTAAATTTAACTCTTGACTTTTTGGACTGTATAAATATTTTTGGACTTTATTTTCAGTTTTTATTGGGTTTTCAATTGGATTACGCTTTTGACAAATTGCAAAAGTATTCATTTTCAAATTTTGAAATCGCGTTTTACAAACTATCAACTCTGAAACTTCCATTGCGTAACTAAGTAACAAAGTAACTATTTTTCTGCTAAGTAAATAAGACTTACACGTATTTTCCTGAAAGATTGCAAGAGATTTGTCAAAATTAACATTTTTCGAAAAACACACTTTTCTAGTTCAAAATCTAGAATTTAAAACAAGTTTATGTAATTCCTCAAGATTCGAACGTAACGTTTAGGTCAGGTTTGGGGTGTTACACTTGTTCTCTCTATCAAAAAAGCCTTAACATTTATTTAATATTTTACTATCAGTTGTTTTCCACTTTTTTATTTTCATTACTTCTAAAGTGTTATTTTATTCTCTCAATTATTTTTGCAAAATTAATAGCCTTTTATTATAAATTAGACCAATTCTCATTTAATTGTTAATTACCTTTTTAAAAATTATAAAATATATTATTTAATAAAATTAAAAAATAAACACGTAAAACCACATATAATGGATGTAACATGAGAATTAGTATAGAATTAGTATATATAAGAGTGAAAAATTGTTTTCTCAAAAATAATCCCACATGGATAAATTAAATTATATGTTTTTGAAAAAATAAAGGTAAAGATTGAAAATATAATTAATTTGTAACATCCTAAATTAGGGTCTAGTCAGAATAGGGGTTTTGAGACCACAAATTCAAAGTAGAAATATTTTTTTATGATTTTTTTGAGGTCCATGACATGTTTGCATGATTGTGTAAAAGTTTCATGAAGAAATTTTATGAATAAGTGTCCAATTCAACTTTTAGGTCTAAATTGCAAAAGTTGCAAAATATGATATTCTAGAAGCTTTAAGTATGAAATAGCTTTGAATTATTGATTAGAAGTCCTTAAATAGAAATTTGATCAATTTTCATATTTTTGGACAAAAATGGGCATGAATAGGAAAAGTTTGAAAGAAAGGCCTTAAGGGCATATTTGGCATTTGGTTAATGAAAGAATAAAAAGGGAAAATAAGTCAAAAATTGTGTTCATCTTGCTCCCCCATTTCCGAAATTTCTAAGGAGTCATTGCCAGAGTTTTGTTCATCCTTTCAAGCTCAATAGTAAGTGCATCCTAGCCCTGTTTTTAATGTTCTTTGTATTTTTGACGTTGTCATCAACCAATCTAGTTATTTCTACCATCTATTGGAGCTAGGGTTCATGTTAAAAAATCTACTCATGTATGACATGCATGTATTTTGATGTTTTATAGTATATTATAAAATTTTGATGTGTGTTTAACACATTTTACTAAGTGATTTTTGATGGAAATGCATAAAAAGGACTTATTTGTAAAAGATGAAAAATGAGTCGTAAGATGTATTTTTTAATGAGAAATGTGGGCTAATATGAGAATGTGTTGGGTTCAGCTAGGCTTGGGTGATAAAGAAAATAGACACATTTCATTTTACGAGCCTAAGGACTAAGTTATAAATATGTGAAAAGTTAGAGGTAAAAAGGTAATTTTGTTAAAGTATGAGTTATGGACTGAATTGAATAATGTGTGTATTAAATAAGCTAAATTTGGTATTATAGAGCAAGAAAGACGAGGAACAGACCTTGATCGAGGGAAAAATAAGGTGTACGACGATTAGATTTGTTTTTACTATTTTTGGTACCGAGGTAAGTTCATGTGTAAATAATGCAATGTTGTATCATGTTTTAATACTTTATTAATGTCTGAATTTCTACGTTTAATTGTTATAATGAGCGTATGAACGAGATTATGGTCAATGAGAATGACATTGTGAAAGAGTTCGAAGAAGATGTGACATAAAAAAAAACCCGTTTGAACCTTAGGAATAGATTAGGATACTAGTGGCATGTCACTAAGAATTATGTGATTATGAGCTCATGAGATTATGTGATGTATGTAATGTGATTCGGGTGCTGGTCTTGTACGTTTATCAGTGGCTGGGTAGCTCGGTATGTATTGCGGGTACCCGCCAGCTTGTGTGAGCAGCCTGTGTAGTTACGTCCTGACTATCAGCTTGTGTGAGTAGGCCCGTTATTATCTCGAGAGTGAGCAATGTATGATATGTGATATGAGGTAGCATATGGCTATGCATGAAGCACTCTGTGCAAGCTTTCTGTGTATCTGATAGTATTCCAAGTGGTCAATGGGTAAATCAGTGGGTTATTCGACAAGTAAGTCAATGATGAGGAAACATGAGGATGTGCACGAGATGGTACAGGTATGTATGAAAAACTCATATGAATGAGCTCGGTTGTGATGAACTTTTGGAAAGATTGAAAATAAGTAAGTTATGCCTATGAAACTATGATGACATATATGTAAATTATGTTATGTTAATTGTATGATATTCATGATTATGTTTCTATTTATTTGCATGTGAACTTACTAAGCTTTATGCTTACTCCCCTCTTTTTTCCATTTCTTATAGTATCGCCAAGCTAGCTCAGGGATCGAAGGCTGTCGGAGACTCGATCACACTATCAGTTGGACATTTAGGTATAGTTAGTCTTAATATTTTGGGTATGGCATGTATAGGGACTTGGTCTTTTTGTTATATGTCATATTGGTTTAGCTAAATGTGTTGGCTTATGATGATATTTGATTCATTTTATATAAGGCCATGAGATGTGGCTTATAATGATTATTGGGTTGTAAGCTTATTTATTCAAGCATACATGTGCCCATGCAATTGTGATGTGGTTAGTGGTTGTGTGTATGTGATGAGATGTGTTGTGGCTATGAATGCTTGAAGATTTAATTGGGATTTTTTTAATATGATGATAACCATGACTTAAGTGAGAATTAGTAAGATGGGCTTGATAAAGTATGGTGTATTGTGCATGTATAAGCTAACATGATAATGCCATAATCATGTTTTGTTTGTGTATGTTTAAGTGCTCAATTATGCCATGTCAGGTTCCTTTGAAGTTATGTATGTGTTTGTCCAAATAAGGGTGGCAATTGGCTTGGAAAATAGCCTCAAAGTTGTCCACACGAGTAGATACATGGGCATGTGTCTAGGCCGTGTGTGACACACGGTCTGCCTCATGGGCGTGTGATCTGCCCGTGTGTCCCCTGCACCCTAATTAGGTAAAACATAATGCCTAGTAGTAAACACACAAGCAGAGACACGGTCGTGTGTCTCAGCCGTCTGAAGGACATAGCCTCAGAACATAGGCGTGTGCCCTGGCCATGTGAAGTCTGCACCTGATTTTTGGAAATTAATTCGCCACATGGCCTAAAAACAAGGGCATGTGACTTGGTCGTGTGACCCTATTTTGTTGATGACATTATAAACAGAGAGTTACACGGGCTGAGGACATGGGCGTGTCCCAAGCCACACGGGCATATGTGACCACACGGCCTACCCACTCGGGCGTGTAGCCCTCTAAAATAAGAATTTTTTTTACGTATTGTATAAGTTTTGAAAGTTCTCGGTTTAGTCTAAAACCACACCCAATATATGTTTTGGGCATCGTGGGTCCATATAAGGGACAATATGTATGTTAATGAATGGTTTTAATTTGGGCAAAATTTTATGGCCTAGTTTTGTATGAATGTTTATATTTGAGTTCGGTAACGCCTCGGACCCTGTCTCGGTGTCGGATACAGGTAAGGGGTGTTACATTTAGTGGTATCAGAGCTATGATTTAGTCGATTCTTAGACTAACATAGCATGTGTACGAGTTTAGCTATACATTCCATACATATATTATGATAGTGTAATGACTCTTGACGATTTTAAAATGTATTTTCATATAGTAAATAGATCCCGACAGAGCAGTGGTGGATGATGTTGAAAGTAACGCGTTTGGTCCCTTTGAAAGGGTAGTGCCATCTGATGTAAACTCCCTACAGTTAGTCGAGGAGAATGAGGTAGGAAAGCCTTTCTCTATATGATGGATGCATGGTATACAGAGTTTGTACGAACGAACTCAAATACTCAACCCCCTCCAACCCCACCTATTCCTCAGCCTAACCCTGTAGCACCCCAAGGTATGGACTTCATAAGATTGAATAGACCTCCAGTTGATAAAATTTGAAAACAAAGAGCCGAGGAGTTCCAAGCTAGTATAGATGATAATTCCGAAAGAATAAAGTTTTGGCTTGAGAATACCATCAGGGTATTTGATGAGTTATATGCACACCAGAGGAATGTATGAAATGTGTTATGTCACTCCTGAAAGACTTGGCTTATTAGTGGTGGAACACCCTTGTGTCGGTGGTACCAAGGGAGAGAGTTAATTGGGAATTTTTCCAAGAAGAGTTTCGTAAGAAGAAGATTAGCCAGAGTTTTATTGACTAGAAACGAAAAGAATTCCTTGAGCTAAAACAGGCCCGAATGACAGTAACGGAATATGAGTGTGAATTTGTGAAACTGAGCAAATACGCTCGAGAATGTGTTTCGACTGAGGCCATCAAGTGTAAAAGATTTGAAGATGGGTTAAACGAAGACATCCTATTGTTGGTTGGTGTCCTTGAACTGAAAGCATTTATTGTGCTCGTGGATAGAGTTTTCAAGGCCGAGGAATTGGCTAAAGAGACTAAAGAGAAAAGAAAAGCTGAGTTAGAGTCTCGAGATTTGAAGAAAAGATAGATGGGTAAGTCATTTCAGTCTTCATCTAAGAAACTGAGAGAGTTTAATACTCGATCAAGTGCTTCAGTTGAGTTTTCAAACAGAAACCATGGGAAACAATATTCAGGTCATAAGGCTCAGACTACTTCGATAGCGAGTGTGGGTAACACTTGACCTAATAAACCTGAGTGTCAATATTATGGCAGACGTCACCCCGATGAGTGCTAGATGAATAACCAGACATGTTTTAAGTACGGATCACATGTTCATTGTATCAAGGATTGTCCTGAGTTGCTTGAGAAAGAGAAATTTCAGAGTGCGAGATCTGGTAATATTGCTTCGAGAGGGAGGCCACAGAAAAATTTGGGAAATGGAGCGAGTAGCAAGAGTGCACCTGGATATCTAGTTGTGAGATCCAAGGGTAGAGCACCTACGAGGACTTATGCCATTTGCGCTCGTGAAGAGGCTTCATCCCCTAATGTGATTACGGGCACTTTTCTCTCTATGATACTTCTGGTGTTGCTTTGATTGATCCGGGATCTACCCATTCGTATGTTTGTGTGAAATTGGTATCTAGCATGAATATGCCTGTTGAGTCTACAGAATTTGTGATAAAAGTGTCAAACCCTCTAGGCAAGTATATGTTAGTTGACAAAGTATGTAAGAATTGTCCTTTGATGATTAGAGGTCACTGTTTTTCGGCTAATCTTATGCTTTTTCCGTTTGATGAATTTGATATGATACTTGGTATGGATTGGTTGACCATGCATGATGTAGTAGTAAACCGTGGAAGAAAAATCATTGAATTGAAATGTGAAAGAGGTGATATTCTTCAGGTTGAATCAAATGAATCGGATAGCTTGCCTGTAATGATTTCTTCTATGGCTGCTCAGAAATGTATAAGAAAAGGTTGTGAAGCTTATCTTGCCTTTGTGTTGAATACAAAAGAGTCTGAGTTGAAAATTGAATCAGTGCTGGTAGTATGTGACTATCCGGATGTGTTTCCGGAAGAATTGCCCGGATTACCTCCTATTAGGGAAGTTGAGTTTGATATAGAGATAATTCCTGGTATTGCACCTATTTCGATTGCTCCGTATAGGATGGCTCTGATGGAATTAAAGGAGTTGAAAGTTCAGTTGTAAGAATTAACAGATAAAGGTTTTACAAGACCTAGTTCTTCTCCATAGGGAACACCGATACTATTTGTGAAAAAGAAATATGGTTCAATGAGATTGTGCATTAACTACCGATAGCTCAATAAGGTAACCATAAAGAACAAGTATCCCTTGCTAAGGATCGACGATTTGTTTGATCAATTGAAGGGAGTCATAGTGTTTTCAAAGATAGACCTGAGGTCTGGTTACTACCAGTTGAAAGTTAAGTAGTCTGATGTGCCGAAAACTGCATTTCGGACAAGGTATGGTCACTATGAATTTTTGGTTATGCCTATTGGTTTAACGAATGCTCCTGTTGTATTTATGGATTTAATGAATTGTATTTTTTGATTGTATCTGAATAAATTTGTTGTTGTTTTTATTGATGATATACTGATTTATTCTCATGATGAGACCGAGCATGCCAAGCACTTGAGAACAATTTTGCAAACTTTGAGAAACAAGCAGTTGTATGCTAAGTTTAGTAAAAGTGAATTTTGGCTTAGAGAAGTTGGATTTTTGGGCCACATTGTTTCAGGCGTTGGTATTAAAGTTTACCTGAGTAAAATTTCGGCTATTGTTGAATGGGAACCGCTGAGGAATGTGTCAAAAGGTTAGAAGCTTTCTAGGCTTAGCCGGTTATTATAGACGGTTTGTTAAAGGATTTTTCATGATTGCTACTCCAATGATGAGGTTGTTACAAAAAGATGTCAAGTTCGAATGGATGGAAAAGTGCCAACAGAGTTTTGAGAAAATAAAGGCATTGTTGACTGAGGCTCCAATTTTAGTACAACCTGAACTGAGAAAAGAATTTTTGGTTTATAGTGATGCATTCTTGAATGGATTGGGTTATGCAAGAAGGCAAGGTGATAGTTTATGCCTCGAGGCAGCTGAAACTACATAAGAAAAATTATCCGACCTATGATTTGGAGCTAGCCGCCATTGTGTTTACGTTGAAGATTTGGAGACATCATTTGTATGGTGAGAAATGTCGGGTATTCACTGATCATAAAAGTCTAAAGTATTTGATAACTCAAAAGGATTTGAACTTACGGCAATGGAGATGGTTAGAGTTGATAAAAGATTACTAGTTAGTGATTGATTATCACCCGGGAAAGGCGAATGTGGTCATCGATGCTTTGAGTAGGAAGTCATTGTTTGCATTAAGGGCTATGAACACTCAGTTGGCTTTATCAGATGATGGTTCGATTCTAACTGAGTTGAGAGCTAGACCGATGTTTCTCCAAAATATTTATGAAGCTTAGAAAAGTGACAGTGAGTTGCAAGACAAGAGAGTTCAATGTGAGTCGGGTATTGAATCGGATTTTTGGATTGGTTTCAATGGTTGCTTAATATTCCGAGATAAGATTTGTATTCCTAAAAATACCGAGTTGATTCAGAAGATTTTACATGAGGCACATAGTGGTTGTTTGTCTATTTATCCGGGCAGTACGAAAATGTATAATGACTTGAAGAAAATGCATTGGTGATCAGGAATGAAAAGAGACATTTCAGAGTTTGTTTCTAAATATTTGATTTGTCAACAAGTAAAAGCTGAACACCAAGTACCTTCCGAATCATTGCAACCTGTGATGGTTCCCGAGTGGAAGTGGGACCGGATAACTATGGACTTTGTGACGAGTTTACCTTTGACACCGAAAAAAAAGATACTGTATGGGTTGATGTAGATCGATTGACAAAGTCTACTCATTTTATCTCGGTACGCACTAACTATTCACCTGATAAGTTAGCCTATTGTATATTTTCGAAATAGTGAGATTGCACAGAATACCTTTGTCGATTATATCAGATAGAGATCCGAGGTTCACTTCGCAGTTTTGGAAAAAGTTGCAAGAGGCTATAGGTACAAAGCTAAATTTTAGTACTGCTTTCCATCCGCAAACTGACGGCCAGTCGAAGCGGGTAATTCAAATTCTAGAAGATATGCTGTGGTGTTGTACTCTTGAGTTCCAACGTAATTGGGAAAAGTATTTACCATTGGTCGAATTTGCCTACAATAACAGTGTTCAGTCGAGTTTAAAAATGGTGCCTTATGAGGCATTGTATGGACATAAGTGCCAAATGCCTTTGTATTGAACCGAGCTCAGGTAGATTCAGATTCACAGAGTTGATTTGGTTAGAGAAACTGAAGAGAAAGTGAAGGTAATTCGTGATTGTTTGAAAGCTGCTACGGGTAGACAGAAATCCTATGCGAATTTGAAACAGAAAGAGATTGAGTTTTAGGTTGGTGATAAAGTATTCCTGAAAGTATCTCCTGAAAGTATCTCCATGGAAGAAAGTTCTCAGATTTGGCCAGAAGGGCAAGTTGAATCCACGTTTTATTGGACCGTTTGAGATTACTGAAATGATAGGGCCGGTAGCATATCAATTGGCTTTGACATCTAAGTTTGAAAGAATTCATGATGTGTTTCATGTGTCTATGTTGCGCCGATACCGATCTGATCCTTCACATGTGATTTCACCAACAGAGGTTGAGATTCGACCGGATATGACTTATGGCGAAGAACCGGTTAAGATTTTGGCTCGAGAAGTCAAACAATTGAGAAACAAAAGCATTTCCCTTGTGAAAGTATTATGAAAAAGACATGGGGTTGAAGAGGTTACATAGGAGATCGAGGAAAGTATGAGAAACCAATACCCAAATGTAACACCCTTAATCCCGTCCCGTTACCGGAACAGGATTATAGAGTATTACCGGTCATTACAGTACATTTGCACATAAACAAGTATAAATGCAATATATCCATCTAAATATAATTTTAATGGGTCTATAGTACTTTACAAGTGTAATTAAAACAAACCAGGATTCGATCCTAAAGCTTAGTAAATTTTTCGTGAAATTTTAAATTTCTCATTTTGAACAGTACCTCACGCCCGTGTGGCTAGTTTAACATGCCCGTACGGCATGGGACACGCTCGTGTCCTCAACCCGTGTACAACACTGACTTTTGAACATGGCCATGACACACTTTCGTGTGGCCTGCCCGTGTACTAAACTGACTTTAAGACACGGCCGTGGCAACCAAGGCACACACCCGTGTGACAAACTATGTGAACTCAAAATGAACCTTGTATTTTAAAAATATACCAATCCTGTAAATTTCAATCCACAACCATTACAAATACCAATATTAAACCAATCCAAACGAATTTTATATATTATCTAATACTTAACTTTAAACACTTATCATGTATCATTATCAATTGTCAATATACTTATTTCACTATTACAATCACAATCCAATATAACACACTTAAGACATCCTAGGTACATGCCATTACCAATAATTAACATGCTTTACCTTTTTGAGTTCGGGATCGGCTTATGATGCTGATTTGATGATCTGTCTTTAACCTAACCTGTGCACGGAAACAAACCGTACGCTGAGTATGAACTCAGTGGTATGTCTATAAACCGATACTTAAGTCAATAATAAATCATATATCAATGAACCTTGAGAATTCAATCTATTACTCCTAATAGTTCAATCATTTGTTTTTCATATATAATGCTAAGATCTTGTTAATCACTTTCGATGAAATGTATACAGTTTCAATATTTATTCATTATCCGTCGATTTTTCATATTTATTCAGTAATAACCTGTGTTCAGTATCATTCAGACATTCAGAAGCAGTCCATTATTCAGTAACAATTAGTTTTTCAGTACTTTTATTTACAATTCATTTGAGTAATAATATTATTCACATTTCATTCAATATTTTGTACTATCTCATTTTAATAATAGTCAATATTCTTTGGTAACAACCAATTGATCTTTATCGTTCAGTACCAGTTAGTCAACAGTAATAATCAGTTAATTAGTAATATTCATTTATTCAGTATCAGTCGTTTATTCTATAACAGTCAATTATTCAGTAGCAGACAGTCTTTAATACTTTTCATTACCCCTATTAACATGACTCAGACTTGGATGGATACACGGATCCAACCCACACACCGAGGATAGTATACAGTGTTTCATCGGCTGAAGCCAGAATACACCGTAAGGGTAACAGTAACAATAACAATAACAGTAGCGGTACACAAAGTACCTCATCTGAACAAATCCAGAATAATAACAGTAACAGTGAGGTACGGAGTACCTCTTCGGAACGAATCCGGAACAGTCACAGTAGTCGACACATATAGTGTCTCATCGACACACAGCCGGAATATCCCTGAACACTTCCAATCCTATGGCATGCCAACTATATCCAACTAGCCCGATACAGTTAATAGGGATTTCAGTAAACTTTCAAATTTTCAGTTTCATTTCAATACACTTTTCCATATCAATCCACATGCAATTCAATTTCAATACAATATACATTTTTTTCAAAAGTCCATTCAATATTATCAAACTATTTACACATTCAATTCGATATCAACAATCACCAATAATTCATGAATTTTTATTCAATTCAATACCATAATAATAATAATAATAATAATAATAATAATAATAATAATAATAATAATAATACTTACCATTCATATTAAATAATAATTTCATCAAATAATTATTAGATTCGGTTTATAGAAATACAAACCGTAGTTTCCAAGCTAACTCCCGTTGTCTTTGTCTTGTCTTTGCTTAGCAGAGATTTCCTGAGACAACATTAGCTACGGAAATTAAAATAATTATACCATTACTTTCAACACTCGTTATAACAATTAATTGAATTTCTATTCAATTTACACCTTATTTTCAATTAGGTCCTAACTAATTCATTCACTTTACTAACTTAATTCATTCTTCATTTCTATTCAAATTCCATCCAAACTCAAATTTTAACTATTAAATTTTCAGCTTATCTCATTAATTTCGAAATTTCCTCAAATTAACCCCTACAACATAAAACTTATGAATTACTTAACAATTCAATCCTTATTTCATTTCTAACTTGAATTTCTATCAATTTAGCCCTTAATTCATCATTTTATTTAACATAAACAATATCTAGAAATCTAATAACTTTCAAAATCTTAACTTAATTTCATCAAAACCTTGTTCCAAGGCTTCTAAAACATCAAAATTAAGTAAAAATGGCTAAATTGACTTACCTATTAAACTTCCAAGCTTCAAACATTTAATTTTCTCTTTTCTTCTTTCTTTTCTCTTTTTCTTTCTTCCTTCCCATGTTTCGTTCCACATTCTGTTTCTTTTCGTTCTATTTTTTCTTTTATTTCCTTTTATTTACTTTACTTTTAATAATAATATATAATTTACTCATATAATAAGCAAACATATATGTGTATTACAAGTGTATGTGTACTATTGGTACACATATAAATTATTTTACCATACACTTGTCTTATATTTAATTTATTTATCATATAATAACAATTTAATAATAATAAATACATTAATTATTTACTTAAATAATAAGTAAATACATACATGTATTACAAATGTATGTATTATATTAATTACACATGTATTTTATTTTTGCTATACACTTGGCACTCCTTTTGGCTTATTTGCCTATTTAGTCCCTTTACTTTTCTTTATTCTATAATTAAACTTTCACTCTTCATTCAATTTAATCCTTTTATCTAACTATCATTAATTTAAGTTAATTCACTTCATTAAACTTTAAATTAATCACTCACTTAACCGTAAATATTTTTAATAAATATTTACGAATCCATTTTTCAGAAATGGAGACCCAAAAATATACTTTCCTGATAACCTTAAAGTTCGGGTGGTTACACCAAAACTTTTTACCGGTAAGATTTTCAGGGACGAAAACCCCTAAGGGGGGAGAATTGTAACATCTCGAATTAGGGTCTAGTCGAAATAGTGGTTTTGAGACAACAAATCCGAAGTATAAATATTTTTTTTATGATTATTTTGAGGTCCATGACATGTTTGCATGATTGTGTGAAAGCTGCATGAAGAAATTTTATGAACAAGTGTCTAATTCAACTTTTAGGACTAAATTGAAAAAGTTGCAAAATATGAGATTATAGAAGCTTTAAGTATGAAATAGGTTTGAATTATTAATTAGAAGTCCTTAAATAGCAATTTGACCAATTTTCACATTTTTTAACAAAAATGGGCATGAATAGGAAAAGTTTGAAAGAAAGGCCTTAAGGGCATATTTGGCATTTGGTTAATAAAAGAATAAAAAGGGAAAATAAGTCAAAAATTGTGTCCATCTTGCTCCCCCATTTCCGAAATTTCTAAGGAGTCATAGCTAGGGTTTTGTTCATCCTTTCAAGCTCAATAGTAAGTGCATCCTAGCCCTGTTTTTAATGTTCTTTGTATTTTTGACGTTGTCATCAACCAATCTAGCTATTTCTACCATCTATTGGAGCTAGGGTTCATGTTAAAAAATTTATTCATGTGTGACATGCATGTATTTTGATGTTTTATAGTATATTATAAAATTTTGATGTGTGTTTAACACATTTTACTAAGTGATTTTTGATGGAAATGCATAAAAAGGACTTATTTGTAAAAGATGTAAAATGAGTAGTAAGACGTCGTTTTAATGAGAAATTTGGGCTAATATGAGTATGTGTTGGGTTCGGCTAGGCTTGGGTGACAAAGAGAATGGACACATTTTATTTTACGAGCCTAGAGACTAAGTTGTAAATATGTGAAAAGTTAGGGGTAAAAAGATAGTTTTGTTAAAGTATGAGTTATGGACTGAATTGAATAATGTGTGTATTAAATAAGCTAATTTTGGTATTATAACTTAAGAAAGATGAGGAACGGACCTTGATCGGGGGAAAAACAAGGTGTACGACGATTAGATTCATTTTTATTATTTTTGGTACCGAGGTAAGTTCATATGTAAATAATGCAATGTTGTATCATGTTTTAATACTTTATTAATGTATGAATTTCTACGTTTAATTGTTATAATGAGCGTATGAACGATTTTATGGTCAATGAGAATGACATTGTGAACGAGTTCGACGAATACGTGACATCGAAAAAAAATCTCATTTAAACCTTAGGAATAGATTAGGATACGAGTGACATGTCACTAGGAACTATGTGATTATGAGCTCATGAGATTATGTGATGTATGTAATATGATCTGGGTGTTGTTCTTATACGTCTGGTTGGGTAGATCAACATGTGTTGCGGGTACCTGCCAGCTTGTGTGAGCAGCCTGTGTAGTTACGTCCTGACTGTCAGCTTGTGTGAGCAGGCCCGTGATTAGCTCGAGAGGGAGCAATGTGTGATATTTGATATGAGGTAGCATATGGCTACGCATGAAGCACTATGTGCAAGCTTTCCGTGTATCCGATAGTATTCCAAGTGTTCAACGAGTAAATCAGTGGGTTATTCAACAAGTAAGTCAATGATGAGGAAATATGAGGATGTGTTACGAGTTGGTACAAGTATGTACGAAAAATTCATATGAATGAGCTCGATATGTGATGAACTTTTGGTAAGATTGAAAATGAGTAAGTTATGCGTATGAAAATATGATGACATATATGTAAATTTTGTTATGTTAATTGTATGATATTCATGATTATGTTTCTATTTATTTGCATGTGAACTTCTAAGCTTTATGCTTACTCCCCTCTATTTTCCATTTCTTATAGTATCGCCAAGCTAGCTTGAGGATCGAAGGACGTCGAAGACTCGATCACACTATCAATTAAATATTTGGGTATAGTTAGTCTTAACATTTTGAGTATGACATGTATAGGGACTTGGTCTTTTTATTATACGTCATATTGGTTTAGCTAAATGTGTTGGCTTATGATAATATTTGATTCATTTTTTATAAAGCCATGAGATATGGCTTATAATAATTATTGGGTTGTAAGCCTATTTATTCAAGCATACATGTGCCCATGCAATTGTGATGTGGTTAATGGTTGTATATATGCGATGAGATGTGTTGTAGCTATGAATGCTTAAAGATTTAATTGGGATTTGTTTAATATGATGAGAACCATGACTTAAGTGAGAATTGGTAAGATGGGCTTGATAAAGTATGGTGCATTGTGCACGTATAAGCTAACATGATAATGCCATAATCATGTTTTGTTTGTGTATGTTTAAGTGCTAAATTATGTCATGTCAAGTGCCCTTGAAGTCATGTATGTGTTTGTGCAAATAAGGGTGGCAATTGGCTTGGAAAATAGCCTCAAAGTTATCCACACGAGTAGACACACGTGCAAGTGTCTAGGCCGTGTGTGACACATGGTCTGCCCCATGGGTGTGTGATCCGATCATGTGTCCCCTACACCCTAATTAGGTAAAACAGAATGCCCAGTAGTAAGCACACAGGCAGAGACACGACTGCGTGTCTCAACCGTGTGAAGGACATGGCCTCAGGACATGGGCGTGTGCCCTGGCCGTGTGAAGTTTGCACCTGATTTTTGGAATTTAATTCGCCAGACGGTCTAAGCACACGGGCGTATGACTTGGCCATGTGACCCTATTTTGTTGATGACGTCATAAATAGAGAGTTACACAAGCTGAGGACACGGGCGTGTCCCAAGCCATACAAGCGTGTGTGACCACATGGCCTATACACACAGGCGTGTAACCCTCCAAAATAAGAAATTCTTTTAGTATTGAATAAGTTTCAAAAATTCTCGGTTTAGTCCGGAACCACACCCAATGTATGTTTTGGGCATTGTGGGCCCATATAAGGGACGATATGTATGTTAATGAATAGTTTTAATTTGGGCAAAATTTTATGGCCCGGTTTTCTATGAATGTTTACATTTGATCCGGTAACGCCTCGGACCTTGCCCCGATGTCAGATACGGGTAAGGGGTGTTACATAATTACTTAAAAAGAATACTTCATTATTCTACTATAATTTGTTTATTTTATTATGTATTTTTTATAAAAATTATATTTTTTTATAATTAAAAAATCAATTATACATAAAATCTTAATTAATATATTTATCTAAAAATAATTTGTAAAATCTATAATTATAAATATTTATAAAAGAATATAATTAAACCTTAATTTAATCACTCTCAACCTTCTCTTAATATGATCAAATGTTAAATTATTTTATTTTATAACTCTTAATATGTAATGACAACAAAAAGCACCCAACTTGGAAATGCTAATAATGATAACCAACTTTTAAAGGTTTTAACAACAATAATAATAGATTAAAGAACACAATATATAATAAGCAGAAAAGAGATAAACACTTGAATTCTTGGAAGTTTTAACAACAATATAAATAAGCAATGAATTCATGAGAGTCTAAGACCGAAATAAGATTTAGGTTTTTTATTTTTTATTTAATTATAGAATATGTAAAAGTAAAATAAAAATTGTATTTAAAATTTAGATACAATGAGTTTTTTTTTTGGGGGTTTAAATGGGTTTATTAATTTGAATTATATGTTCAAAAATATTGATAATTTTTAGAATTTTTAATTGGGTTTTTATTGGACATTTTGAATTTTTAGAATTTTTAATTGGGTTTTTTATTGGACATTTTTGTCTCCAATAGAATAAATCAAAACGAACTGTTTGATGTATTTCAATGACATCATTTAACTAAACTTGAACTGAATTATAAAAAACTTCAGCTGATCTAAACCATGCTTCTAGTTTGACTCAGTTTCTCAATTTGATCGGTTTTTTTCTCTGCCATATTGTAACAGCTCATTTTCAGTGGTGTCGGAACCTGTAATAATTAGTATTTAATTTATATGAGTTAATTATAATTTCATATTGAATTTTTCTTTGAAGAATTTTAGTTAATTGTATTAATGGTTAAGTATAAGTAGTTGTCCCGAAAGTCAAGTGGTTTCGGAAAGTGGGGTATCCGGACCTCATATTTGTAAACCGAACTCGTAAATATTTTTACTAAATATTTACGGGGATACTATTTAGATATGTGAAGGTTTGGTTTTGAACTTTTAATGTTTAATTAATTAAATAATTAAAATGATTAAATTGTAAAAAACATATAACTTAGTCGTTATTGAATTTTAATGATTAAATGGTTTAATTATCATAAGAGGGATTATTTTTTAGATAATTAGTCCATAATGGATTTAAATGGACGGTTTGAGGCCTTGTTTTAGTTAAGATAAATGTTTTAGTAAAGGGTAAAATTGTAAATTAGTGATGAAAGCTTTAATAAAATAAAATTAATTGAAACATCATCTTCCAAAAAGCCTTGGCTGCCTAAAATTGAAAAGAAATACCACCATTGAAGGCTTGAAGTTTGGCCACCTTTAATTCTATGTATGTGAGTGAAATTTTCACTCGTTTATTGTAATTTTAATGTTTTTGAGATTTTTGCAACTTAGTCTAGCTAACTCGTACCTCCGTTTTTGAAATTGCTAAGGATTTTGAATTTTTCCGTTGATGAATCTTTGTTATTTTTTATCTTAAATGATGGATTTGAAGTAATGGTTGTTAGTTAGGATTAGTTTGTAAAGTAATTTTTGATAGTTTTAGTTAAAAGACTAAATCATTATAATAGTAAAATTTTATGAATTTTTTGTGAAAATCTGTTAAATATGGACTATATAGGGATTAAGAAGAATTCAGCTAGCATGGTTTGGGATTAAATGTGTTCAATTTGAAAGTTTTGGATTTAGGAACTAAATTGAATAAAATGTAAAATTTAGGATAAAAGTGTAAAATATTGATTAAAGGTCAAATATGTATATTTGAGTGATTAAAATATTTGGATTGGTTAATTGAATGAAATTTATCATATTTAGATCAAGAATCGAATCGTACGAAGAATAATCGTGAAAAAGGAAAAATTACGGATTAGTCCCAACTAGTCAATCGTTAGCATATTCTAGGTAAGTTCATAGTGTAATGATATGTAGATGCAAGTTTCTTTATGATTATATCATTTTTTACTAGTAAATTGTATATATATGTGAAGTTTCATTAGTTACCTATATACTATTAAATGTTGCAAATATGTACATATGAAAATGAATAATTGGTGGTGGCAATGCTTGTGATTGCACATTACTGAAATGAATGTAATAATTTTTATTGTATGTGTACGAAAATAATGAAGTGCCTCTAAATGATGGATTTGTATGAATGTAATGAATTTACGTATAGTGCCCAATTGAACATAGTAAACATTTAGGATATGATTGGCATGCCAATAGGGTAGAATGCGCGCTTGTACAGGATTGCACTTCGGTGCCTCTGATTGCACATTTGTGCCTCTATTTTCACTTTGGTGCCTTTGTTACGCATCTTTGATGCCTATGGTGTGGTTTAGTTACCTGAGTATCCAAGTAGTGTTACTATAGTTCATCGAGCTGGTATTAATTGACTTAAAACTTATTTACTTACTCAATTCTATGGAATGTTTAAATTGCTATTATGTGATAAATAGCACTATGAAATGTTTATGTATAAATGTTGATAAGTACATGAAGATATGCATATTGATAAAATTTTGTTAGTTCTTTTGAAAAGTATCATTATGTTATATATGATTATATACTAATGCGCTATGATTTTGCATTCGGTTATCAGGAATCAGAGATTCATCCTTTTTATTATCTATTTTGTTTAAGTTAAGTTGATATTTAATTCATGACTATTTTTTAGATGATATGTTTGGATGAACATGGAGATGTTAAGTGGTGAAATTGAATAATTAATGATCATGTGTTTAAAATATGTTTGCAACAATATTGTCACGTAGGGAAAGTTTAAAGATATATATATAAAACTCATGCTTTGTAAATGCGATTTTGGTGACAGAGTTATGAATTTAAATAGCAAAGAATGATTTGTTTTGATTTGAACTACAGTGGTTTATGAATCTCTTAAATGAAATTTTCGGGCATTAACATTATGTGATTTTGGAAATGATTGTTAGCATTAGAGATCTAATGCTCTTTTAGTATTCATTTATGGAATGAGGTAAAATGATTTGAAACTTTAGCTATGGACTTACTAAGCTTCTTAAGCTTACCTTTTTTTTTTGTTTCTGTAGTTAACGTTTTGTGGAACAGTTCGAATGGATTAGCTTCAATGCTCACACTATCTAGACTCTCTTTGGTAGCTTTTGTCTTTGAGTCATTTGGTTGTGGCATGTATATAGGACTTGATGTGGTTATGATTAATTTATTATTTGAATTGTAACTAAGTTCTTACGGTTGAGATTTGGCAAGCTAAGTCTAAAGTTGATAGTATTTTGGTATGGAAATGTTTGGGCTTTCGGGTAAGCATTGTTTTAATTTGGTAACTCTCATGATGATGAAAATGTGGTAAGGTCAATTGGGTAGGCATTTTATGATGTTTGACATGTTAGTTTTACTTTTGGGTTTGTGTTTGGTATTTGAAGATTTGAGAACATGGTTATTAGTTGGATAGCAAGTCCTTGATGGTGATCTTTTAGATGAAATGTTTTAGTGTATATGTTTAAATTGAGGTGTCAATGAGGACACATTGGTTAGGCACATAAATTGTATGAAATAGGTATGTTTTGGACTCAATTATAGGTTTTTGAAAACATATTTATAACTGGTTATGGTTTGCCTTAACATATCAATGTTGAAATGCCTTGTATTGGAAGGAAATTTAGGTGCACACGGCCTGAGACATGGGTGTGTCACATGGTCGTGTGCCACACATGGTCTCTCCACACGATCGTGTGTCTTTATTGTTTTAAATGCAGGTTTCACATGGTCTGAGACAAGGCATGCAACACGGCCGTGTGTTTCAAGTCAGTATGTAGCACGACCTGGCAGACGGCCGTGTGACCCAACATCGAATACACACACGGTTTGGCACATGGCCTACGACACGACCGTGTGACCCTATTTCGAATAAACACACGAGATGGGACACAGCCGTGCATCTAGACTTTGAATGTTCACACGGTCTGGGCTATGTCATACAATCGTGTGACCCTTATTTTCCAAATTTTCATGTTTTTCTAGAATTTCCTGATTTATTTTGATTTGATCCCAGGTTGTTCCCAAATTGTTTTTAGGGCGTCATGGGCTCAATTTAATGCCCATAAATGTATTTTTGCTGATAGATCCAAATGTGATATGTTAGCATTTAAATTGTATAATTGTTTCTGTTATGAAGAAATTGTTCTGTTTTAAACAGTACTAGTCCGTAACCCTAATCCGACAATAGAGATGGGATAAGAGTGTTACACCTATTATTGTCTCACATATTCTTAATTTGGTCAAATTACATTTTGATCATCATACTTTTCAAAAATTTTAATTTCGTCCTTTTTCTACATTTTACATTCATAATTCTCTACATTGATTTTTTTCCTTTGATATCAAATTAATTTCTTTGGTTTCCTCTTTTATTTGAGTCACTTTTAAATTTTCTTCAAAATATCATATTGTTCATGAAATAGTGCCAAACAATGGGCGTTACAATTATTTTTAAAAGTGTTTAGCTAATTGGAATGTATATTTAATTTTTGGAATTAAATTTTCTAAAATTCTATAAACAAGTTAAGTATTGATCCATTAATTTGTAGAATCATTAAATATATTCTAAAATTTTGTTATTGAAACACAAAATCTATATTTAGATTAAAATTATATCATCTAACTTTTAGATTTTAAATTTTCAATTAATTTAAACTTTATTACCTAAATCTTACAATTTAAATTTTAAAATTTATTATCTAATCACAATTTATGTAGTATAATAACCATCTTTAGCTTAATTCTTTCACACTCAAAACAAAAATCAAAGACAAATTAAATAAAAATACTTTCACGACTTTTAGAAGAAAAAAAGAGACGTTTTAATGATTTTTCTTGAAGATGTTATATTATCTGAATATGAAGAATACTTTGACAATGATGAGCATAATATTAAAAATCTTGAAGTGAATGATATATCAGTGCTATTACAGCTTGTCAATAAAAATCAATAAAGTGAATGAATTTGACTTACAAACCCTTGTTAGATAAAGTTATCATGAATGTGTTCCAAGTATAAAAAATTTAGGTGTAAAAGTTTAATTATGTAAGCATTACAATAATACTTTTACTAGTACATACACTCATATCCATGCAAATTTTTTTTGTTATTGTACACGAAAAGAATAAAAAAAGAAGAGATATTCTACTTTGTTGAACAACCAATGAAAATTCAAAAGAAAGTAGAAAAAGCAAAGAAAAGAAGCATGTCACATTCTTTGAAGAATTTGAATTTCACAACTCATAGATTGCCCAAAAATAAAGGTACATTTATAGAAAAGTTTTAATACATGGACCAACATCAAGTTGATAAGGAAATTGTCACTACATTATCTTCTAGTGGCATCCCTTTTAATGTTCTTCAAAAGCTTCAATTTTGTAAAATATGTAATGCCATCAATAATGCAACTAAAGGCTACAAAGCACCATAATTTTGTAAGATTATAAATTCCATTAATAATACACCTAAAGGCTATAAAACATAATTATTGAACTTTTTTTATTAGATGATATGAAAACAACAATAAATAAAGCATTGATTTATGTGAAAGATTTTGTATATTGAAGGGTATCTATATTTCAAATGGTTGGTTAAAAGTAAAAGAAAAAAAAACATTAATTAATATTTTATCTATAAATAGTCATGGTGCAATTTTTCTTTATATTGAAAATTGTTCAATGGTTGATGAATCAAATGCAAAAATTGATGAACTACTACTGAAAGGAATGGATGAGGTAGATCCTTCTAATGTTATCTAAGTCATCATTGATAGCGCATTAAATTTTAAATTAGCTGGAGAAAAGTTACTAAAGTACATATACTTTTTGGTCCCTTTGTGTTCTTCATATATTGAATTTGATATTTAAAGAACTAACTCACACTTTTAAATGGTTTGAGAATGTATATTTTTAGGGCAAAAAAATTGTAAAATAATTTATCAATAATTCTCATGCATTTGCAAGTTTTAGAACTCATTCAAAGTTGGAACTTTTAAAAGTTGCTAGGATAAGATTTGTCTTTTTATATTATGCTTCAAAGACTTGTTACTATTACGGGACCTTAGCAGTAACTCTTGTTTTGAATTTATGGAAAAGTGGAGAAAAATAGTTGTAATCTTATAAAAAGTTATGGGCACTTTGATCACTAAAGATAGATACAGGATGATGAATTTTGGGATGAGGTACACTATTTGTTAGTTATCACAATACCAATTTATAGTTTAATTAGTTTTTGTGATAAGAATGGTCCAAGTATAAGTGAAATACAATGGATCATTTTTTGTATTCCTCATGTTCGTTTCATGGTTCATGTTCGGGTTTGTGGTTGTCCTCCCAACAATGTCGCCTCCAAGGTTTGAACCCACATTTTCACCTTAAGAGTGCAATGCATCTTACCACTACACCCAACTCTTGTTGGTGAAAGGAAGGCCCTTGGTGCCTGCTTCAGACCGGCCTTTTTTAGCTTGTAGACCTTATCCTCTTCATCAGGAACCTTGAACCCATCTGGTTGTTCAATGAAGATTTCTTTCTTGAGGAATCCATTCAGGAAAACAGACTTAACAACCAATTGATGCACTCTCTACTTATTTTGAGCAGCCAAGGCAAACAAAAGCCTTATTGTATCTAACCTTGCAATAGGGGCAAAGGTTTCTAAGAAGTCAATGTTATACTGTTGGCTATATCCCTTCACTACAACTCTTGCCTTGTGTTTGTTTAGAGACCCATCAGCATTGTACTTGACCCTAAACATCCATTTCACACTAATAACTCTCTTCTGGTCTGGTCTGTCAATCAATTCCCAAGTATCATTCTTGTGTATCATTTCCATTTTAGCTTCTATGGCTCTTTTCCAACACTTTTCTTTAGTAGCCTCATCAAAACTTAAGGCTCTAGTACTGCCACATCACATCTTTGAATAACAAGCTTAAGAGATTGAAGATTGAGAAAATAGTGATGGATAGATAGGGAAAAAATTTAATATTTCTGTGCACTGTCTTGAATTTGTTTTATCTCCTAGATTTTATGATCTCACTTACCTTAGCACTGTAGTACCTAATGGAATAGCTAAAAATAGACCAAATGAGAATATGGAAGTGATGTATGAGATTTTAAAGGCAATTTAAAAAATAGCAAGTGGTTCTCAAGAGACGAGATTATTGTGCAAACAATGTTATGATTTTTATGTGTAAAGGACTCTTTGCCACATTTGGCACACTTTTAGATGCTACGAGATGCAATTGAATAGTGGGAGATTTATGGATAAAGAACTCCTAAGTTGACTGAGGTTGCTATAATAATGTTTTCTTAGTTAATTACCATATCCTCTATTGAAAGAAATTGGATCACTTATTCATTCATCCATAATGTAAAATGAAATAACTATTTTTAGATTTTTTTATTCTTATAGAAGTTTTTTAATGTGTAGCTTTTAGTTTTTTTTTAATGATAAAATAAACATGTTGAACTCAACTATAATATTGTGATTGAGCTCTCTTATTAAATATCATTGCAAAAGCAACTCGATCAGTGCTCATCTAATGACCTTGTCATAAATGTGTTACCCTCATAGGATATCCTTAATCTCTTTGGGATAAATTCGTTCTCCCATTATGATCTTATTTTATCTCATGGTAAACATTACATCTTCCTTTATGAAAATTCAATTATTCTCAAATAGTAATCAAGTCATTCATTACAGCGACAAACGAACCATGGCTACGTTTTTCTTTTCATCAACCATGTAATGCCAATGAAAGGATATTATTTACCTATATCTCAGACTATGAATTCCACTATTGTGAATGACACTACATATTGCAAAAGTTGTATACCCAACGTATTTCAGTGACATATTTATTTGAATTCAAGCTTTTACTTACATCAAAGTACACAATTCATGCATACATAGTTCGCCATCCACTTAGGATTAAAGTATGTCACACTTTAAATGTCACAATTGAATAAATCCATAAATGGATTCAGGTTTACTCTTCTCGGGTCCAGTCTGATATACTATCAGTCTAGTCAGTCACATCTATATCTCTATCTTCTAGAAGTCATTCGCTCCGATGCCCAAGACAAAACATCTCCCTAATTAGACTTGATAGATGACATATTAGTCTTTCAATCGATTTTCTCATTTCTGATTAGACTAAGAACATGTTTAGGTTCGGCTAGTACTACAAGTTGTCTTTCCGTATTATGATCCGACCACATAATACCACTTAGTATTAGTTTAAACATTAGACAACCAGTGAGTCAATATTTGCTTCTATTTTGCTTTGAATGCAAAAGCTATGTGAGGAAATTATACAAAGTATGCTAATAAATCCATGAATTATTGTATTAACCAATCTGTTTGAAAAAAATTACAAGTGTACATAGATAAAACTACTACACTTAAGGCACCAGGTCCAATAATATCCCATGCACTAGTGAAGTAAATGAAACATGTTTCGCATTCTTATGCCCTCCATATGTTTCCCAAATATCTCTCTAGGTAGTAGATTTTTGGTAAAAAAAATCCCCAGGTTTTGTCCTCAGATACGATCTTTGACTACATCTGCTATTCTGTCTAACACTACCGTCTCTTTTATGATACTTTCTATTAATGTGTTTTTTCCTTATGTGGTTTCTTTGAGGTTTAGCTATATCTGCACTATTACAGTGCCACAACTTTTCATACTATGAACCTTACTTGACACTTATTCATACTATGACCGTTCATAGTGAAGTTAGTAGTGTAGCCTTACTTGACACTTATTCATACTTTGAACCTATCATTTAGAACAAAAACACAGCCCGATGTTAATTTCCTCGAATCATGACACATTTGGAAGTCAGAATCAGTATATCTGATAGGAGTAAGATCTCCTCCAAAATACATAAGCATATAATCCCCTGTTCTTTGTAAATACTTGAGTATAGGCTTTACTATTTGCCACTATCTTGGTCCTAGATTCACTTGATATTGACTCACCAATCCCAATGCGAAACAAATATCTGGACATGTGCACAACATAGCATACATGAGACTTCCAACTGTCGAAACATAAGGGACCTTTCTCATGCTTTCTCTTTCTTCCACTCTCTTAGAACAGTCCTCCAAAGAAAGATGAAATCCTCATACAGAAGGTTGATTTCCCTTCTTCGAATCGAATGTTCCAATAACTTATATATGTATGAAGCTGAAGATAGTGCTATCACTTTATTCTGTCCTTTAGGATTCGAATACCTAGAACAAAATTAATTTCTCCCAAGTCCTTTATGCTAAACTATTGGGTTAACCATAATTTAATCGACAATGTCCCTACATCATTCCTAATGAGTAGAATGTCATCGACATATAGAATAAGAAAGATTACCTTTTCATCCCCTAAATATTTATAAACACAAGGTTCATCTATGTTATGCTCAAATCCAAAAATCTTGATCTCTTGATCAAATATTTGATTCCATGAGCGGGACGCTTGCTTAAGTCCATATAAAGATCTAAGCAGTTTGCAAACTTTATGCTCATTTCCTTAGCTATATATCTAGTGGGTTGCATCATGTAGATGCTCTTTTCAATATAGTTGTTCAAGAACATTGTCTTGACATCCATTTACCAGATCTTGTAATCGAGACCTGCCACAATGGATAACAATATGCAAATTAACTTGAGCATGGCAACCGGAGAGAAGGTTTCTTCAAAATCAATACATTCTTTCTAAGTATAACCTTTTTCTAAAAATCTAGCCTTATAAGTTTCCACTTTTCCATTTATATTTATTTTCTTCTTTAGATCTACTTATACCTTTTGGGTTTTATCCCTTTTGATAAATCCAAAAAATCCATCTCAGCTTTCATAGTTATTTCTCAAAGCTTTGAATCAGCACTTTGCATCGCTTTATCTTATGTGAGTTGGTCAATATCTTCCTATTTAGCAGACTTAATGTTTCAAACACTTCCACCAGATTGGAAGAACTTAGGCCTACGAGAGACCCTCTCACTATGATAAAGCACCCTATGATGCTTATTGTCTGCAGGTCTACTACTAAAAGTTGGTTTTCAAACTTTTTCGTAGGGTTTTTCATATTTCTTGAAAGATACTCGAGTACTTTACTTTGAGGTTTGAACTCATTAATGTAAATTTCTTCATGGAAAGTAACATGAGTTAACACTATCACAGTTTTCTCTTTCGAGTTACAAAACAAATCACCATTTGTTCATTTTAAATTTCCTAAAAACATGCACAATTTTGTTCGTGAATCCAATACATGGGCTGGGTATCCTCAAATCCTTAAATGGTTTTCCAAAATTCGTATAGATTTTTCTATGTTGCCTTAGTTGGTACATCATTCAGAATAGCAAGTCGTCTATACCACATATCCCCAAAAAGAGATTGGATTTGAATAACTTAACATCGAATGAACCATGTCTAAAAATGTTTGATTTCTTCTCTCTGCCACGCCATTCTATTGTAGAGTGCCTAACACAATTAACTGAGATAGAATTTTATTCTCTATGAGGTACCTTTAAAACTAATCTGATAAATATTTCCTATCTTGATCAGACTGCAATGCCTTTATGAGTAAACCTAGTTATTTCACCACTTCTACACGAAACTCTTTGAACTTATCAAAGGTTTCACTTTTACGGTGCATTAGATACATATAACTATATCTAGAATAATCATCAATAAAGGTTACATAGTATTCATAACCACCTTTCACACTAATACTCATGGGGCCATTTACATTAGTATGCATAATTTCTTAGGGTTTCATAACCCTCGTTCTTTTTGCATTTAAAAGATCGCTTAGTCTACTTACCTTCCTACCAAGATTCACATTGTGGAAGATCAACTTCTCTAATCGAACTTAAAGTGTCATCTTTCACAAGTCTAATGATTTTTCTTGGTTAAGACGACCAAGACTCAAATGCCAAAGGTATGCCTCATTAGAATGAGGAGTTTTAAGTCTTTTATTCGAAATTTCAATCTCAAGTAGTGTGTACATCTTTGGTTTGATAAAATAGAGATTATTTGACATTCATCCATTACAAATTAGTTTGCAATTTTTAAAAATTGCAGTACTATTATTAAAAAACACGGTCAAGCTGTCTTTATATAAACATGTAATAGAAACTAAGTTTCTTTTGAAACTTAGTACACAGAAAAACGTCTTTCAAAATAATCTTCCTAAAATTATCAAAGTAAATATGTACATCTTTGACTACTTTAACTACCACAATTGTCCCATTTTCAATCCGCAATAATAAACTTTTATCTCTAAGATCTTTCATCTCCTCAAAAACCTATAGAGACACACATACGTGATTAGTTGCTCTTGAATCAATGACCCACTAGCCTATTGAATCTTCCACTAAAAAAACTTATATCATAAAGAGTTTCTTACCTTTGCCTTTAGGGTTGAGGTATTTCTTACTACAGAAGAAGCATTTAGACTTAACTAAGTCTTTAGGCTTCTTGGTTCTCTTCCTTTCCACTTGTGGTGGCCCAAAGACCTTAGCACATTTTCCCTTCCATTTTGATGAAGAAGCGACAACTATATTTCCTTATACTCTTCAGACCGGTTGACACATCAACTCATAGGATTGTAATTCCTTATTGAGTTGTGTAAGTGTCAGGTTTTTGTTCGAAAAGTTATATGCGACCCAAAAGCCTACAAAAGACTTGGAGAAGCTCTTGAACACCATCCCAATCTCAGTGTTCTATTCCAAATTGGACTCATTATCCGTGACATCAAAAATATATCCCATAAGAATGATCATATGGTTTTTCACCGGAATGAAAAGATTTTGTTTTGGGTATTCATCAAGCTAGTAATAGTCGACTTTCGAGCCAAGGTAGCTTGGCCTTCAAACATATCTTCAAGTTTGTCTAGAATCGATGTTGCAATCTTACAACCCTACAGTTGCTTATAAAAGGTGTTGGTCACGCTTACTAGCGAGTTATCTCATCAGACTCCTTCTAGCATTTTCTAGCCTCAGCTTAAGTGTCATAGGGCACTATTATCAAGAACCATTTTATGTTTCTTACAACTTAGGACAATCAATTAGGTTCTTTTTCCATTTCTTATAGTTATTTTTGTTCAACTTATTCTCGGTGAGTATATTTAATAAGGGAGTAGGTGTCGTTTTCAAACTAGAAATAAAACATTCATTCATTAATATCCTTTTATTAAGCAAATATTTAAAAACATTTTGCAACATTACGATATGCATTAAAATGATACATACGCCTTACATTAAACGTTGAAAACATTTGTAAGTTGTTGTAACGATAATTCCTACACCTATTAAATCAAGCTATTATGGGGTGATTATGATCAACTTGTGAGAACATGGATTTTCATCCAATCAATACATGAACCTAAATCTTTACATATTCACACATACTAATAATCATTTAATGTTTGGCCATAATTCTAACATAAGTAGAGCTTCATGGGAAGTTACTTAACTAGAAGATTTTGTGTGTATAACCATCAACTCAACATTTATCGCATCATGTACCACAAATGAGTCATCGTGGGATAATCTCATTGAGTAACATGTTGTGACTAGTTGTCCTCTTTAAAGACAAAACTTATTGCTATATCACATGATAATACCTACCACAGAGGTCGGTTCAATTATCATACGATTACAAGACAGTTCTACTTACTTTCAAAAAATCTACTCAATGAGATCCATATGAAAATCATATCGTGGGGTAGTTAAACTACCATGTCATCACAAGAGGCCATTGATGGAAGTCATAGGACCTTCTTCCATTCAATTTTTTAAAAAAATGCAAGGTTTTTAATGTCTGATTTCAATCATGAATGATCAATGCATGACAAGTACATAAAACACTTTTCCCTAAACTATATGGCATGCTTATCATACATATGCATGAACATAAATTCGCAGTCAAATAAATATCATCATGCTTATCACATAAATAAATGCATAAAAATTTAAATAACCCTACACAGCCAAATTTTTCATGATTTCATCCTAAAAAAATTAAAATAAAATAAAAAATTATAAAATTCACCCCAAAGCATACTTTAGGTCTTTTCATTTTGCCACTACGAACTTCTACTGCAATATCAGTTCACGTTTCATCGTCGCCGCCTTTCTGCCATTAGTGACCACCATCGATCTACCGTTATCGGCCACCGATGGCCTATCTAGGGTTATCGTCACCCACCGTCGACTGCCACCGGCCATTGTCGTCGAGCCACCGATAGCCTCCTGTTGTCAAACCACCGTCGGTCTATTGCCAGTTTGGCTAGGTCGGGTTTGCATTGTCTCGATCTTTTTTAATGTGTCTTGGTTCTTCGGGTTCTGTCGAAAAATTTAAGTTACATAAATTCTATGTTTGTTTTTAGCTCACATATTTTATTCTCAAATAATAAAATTAAATCATGCGTGGAGATGATAGTCCATGATCTAATTTATACATGCCCGAGAAATTAATAAATTACATTTAATCTTTTAGGAATCACAAGTTTGAGAAAATTACTTTATCATACATAATAATAAAATAATAAAATACAATCATTCTCATACATTTCCCTAGACAGGCATACAATTACAAGAATGTCACATCTTGTCAAAATTAATCACACATGAAGAAGAGAGAGAATTTTGATTTTGATTTATACTATAAACATAGCACAACCTGGCCCCGATATCAATTATTGGAAAAATATGGTTCAAAAATAGTATTCTTGCATAGCGAAAAATAAAACTTTTGAAAACTGAGCCTATTTGTGATATTTATAGCAACAAACCCTTTACCGAAATTGTACATGTGGTTTCGGTTAGACGGATCCTTGTTTTTCCTGACTTTCAACTAAACGACATTCTCCGTTATTCTTGTACCATGAATTGCTTCGAGTATGAGCAGGACAAATTCGAATCAAACTGAAAACTAGAAATAGTTTTCTTTACTTTCAGTGTGAGCAAAATTTCTCTCTAATAGAAACTGGTAGAATTGTTATTCTGGAAAATATAATTTATATGCAGAGAATAAAACTCACTATTTTCGAGCAAAATAACAATATCCCTCCCATATCCAGTCCAATTACAAGTACTTCTAGGACTTCTAACATAGTACTTTATAATTTGATCCAACCTGATATTTGTTTTTCTATTTTCCATTAAAAACATCTCTCCCAATTAAATAAGTTTCTCAAGCCAATTCTAATTCTGATAAAAACATGACGATTTTACCATAAAAGAATCTATGAGAAAATATATTTAATATTTCCATACTCAATGGATTCACTATTACCAAATGATTGATTTTCATTTTCGAACTTCATTTTATTCGAAAACTATAAATTCATTTCCAAGTCATTTTCATTTTGGAGAAAACCACTTTCATTTCCAAATGTTTTTCATTTCTCCATTTTTACCATTTCTATCCATCTCTGCTCCTTTGATTCAATAGGCAGTTCATTTCTAGTTTCAACGAGCTAGTGGAGGGATTGATTGGACATATGCGATTAGAGCTCAAATGATTTATAATTAAGTTCCAACTTTTCACATATTAATTATAAACTCATTTAGTCACGAAGTCATTCCACTGTAGTATCGTGATTGTGCTCTCCCCAACAGCATACCATTATGAAAGTAACTTGATCAGTGCTCATCCAATGACCTTGTCATAAGTGTTTTACCCTCATAGGATATCATTAATATGATCCTATTTTATCTTATAGTAACCATTACATATTCTGTCATGAAAAATCAATTACTATCAAATAATAATCAAGTCGTTCATCACAAAGATGAACGACCCGTGACCATATTTACTTTTTATCAACTATATAATGCCAATGAGAGAATATCATTTACTCATATCTTAAGCTATAAATTCCAATATTGTGAATGGCACTACATATTGCAAAAATCTTATACCAAACGTACCAGCTTTCAATTCCTTATCTATTTGAACTCAAGCTTTTTCTCTCTTTAAAGTGTACGAGTCACGCATACATAGTTCGTCATCCACTCAAGATTTAGGTATGTCACACTATGGATGTCACAAGTGAATAAATCTATAAAAAAATTCAGGATTTATTCTGCTTGGGTCATGTTCGTTGTACTGTCAGTTCAGTCAGTCACATCTATGTCTCTATCTTCTAGAAGTCATTCGCCCCAATGCCCAAGACAAAGCATCTCTACAATTGGACTTGATAGACGACATATTATTCTTTCAACCGGTTTGCTCATTTTTTATTAGACTAAGGACATGTTTAGGTTCGTCTACTAATACAAGTTGCCTTTCCGTATACGATCTGACCACATAATACCGCTTAGTATTCATATAAACATAAATCAACCAGTGAGCCAATATTTGCTTCTATTTTGGTTTGCATATAAAAATCACATGATGACATTATACAAAGTATGTTAATGAAATTCATGAGTTATTTTATTAACCAATCTATTCAAAAAAAATTACAAGTGTAATAGACAAAAATACTATACTTACGGCTCCAAATCCAACAATAGACTACTTAGACAAATATAATTAAGGCTTAAATAATTTATATTTAAGTTTCAACTTTTCACTTATTAATTATAAACTTATTAGTCATAAATTCGTTTCACTATAGTATCGTGACTGAGCTCTCCTTAATTGCATACCATTACAAAAGCTACTTAATAAGTGCTCATCCAATGACTTTATCATAAGTGTGTTGCCCTCATAGGATATCCTTAGTCTCTTTGGGATAAATTTGTTCTCCCAATATGATCCTATCTTATCTTATGGTAACCATTACATTTTCTTTCATGAAAAGTCAACTATTTTGAAATAGTAATCAAGTCATTTATCATAAAGACAAACGACCCATAGCCATATTTACTTTTCATCTATCATGTAATGTCAATGAGAGGATATCATTACCCTTTAGTTGGGCTTTGAATTCCACTATTGTAAATGATGTTACATACTACAGAATTCGTATACCCAATATACCAATTTTTGGCTCTTTATCTAGTTGAACACAAGATTAAGGCACGCACACCACAAATGTCACTAGTGAATAAGTCCATATACGAATCTAGGATCTATTCTACTTGGGTCCTGTCTCAGTCCAACAAGTCTCAGTCGCATCTATGTCTCTGTCTTCTGGGAGTCATCCGCTTCGATACTTAAGACAAAACATCTCCTTAATTGGACTTGATAGACAACATATCAATCTTTTAATTAATTTGCTCGTTTTCAATTATACTAAGGACATATTTAGATTATCTACTAATACAAGTTGTCTTTCCGTATTACAATCCAATCACGTAATACTGCTTAATATTAGTTAAATGTTAGACAATCAGTGAGCCAATATTTATTTTCATGTTGCATCATGTGCAACAACTGTTGAGGACAATATACAAAGAATATTAATGTAAACAATGGATATTTTATCAAACCAATTTATTCGAAAAATACAAGTATGCAAAATGAATATACTACACTTAGGGCACTAGATCCAACAATAGAAACATATTAGGTGAATGAATTTAACCCTAAGAGATCAAGGATAACCTATGAGGGTAATACACATATGATAAGGTCATCGGATGAACACTAAATAAGTTGCCTTCGTAATGGTATATGTACCGGAGAGCTCAGTCCTGGTACTTCAGTGGAATAACTCCATGACTAAATAATGTTGTAATTAAAAGATGAAGAGTCAAAACTTAATTTAAAATTATTTGAGCCCTAATTATATATGTCTAATCGGTCCCTTTATTAGCTCAATACAACTTGCATTTGAATTGATGAGATGAATGAAAATGAATAATTAGATAAATAAATCACATGCAACACTATTTGCAACACTATTTGTAGTCAATGGCATGTCCAATCATTGTTCTTTAGTGGCATGTCCAATCATTGTACTTTAGTGGAATGATTCCATAACTAAATAATGTTGTAATTAATAGACGAAGAGTCAAAAATTAATTACAAATTATTTGAGCCCTAATTATATATCCAATTGACCCCTTCGCTAACTCGATATAACCCAAAATGAAATGCATGTAGAATCGATATTATGAAATGAATGAAAACAATGATTGAGAGAAATAGATTGCATGTATCATCATCCGCTATGAATGCATTTTTCTCGCTAAGTACAAAACATGACATAGAAATTAAATTAATTTATTCAATTATTATTTAATTTATTGCAATTAGATAATTGAAGTTTGAAGTGAGAATTAAATTAATTAATCATTATAGTTTTATTGATTGGGGAAAATAAATATATTTCCTCGTAGACTCTAATACTGAAAAAGTTATGATTTTAATGAAATTACAATTGGGTTGAGAAAAAATTTAATTGAATAAATTAATTAATTTAATTAGTTAATATTTTGGGAAATATAAAATAGTTATTGAATTGGATAAATGATAAGTGTTGGTTAAAAGTCTTGATAACACATATAATTGTACCCAGTACATAAGACCAGCCCAATGAGCCCATCCCATGTGAGAGGAGCAGCAAACCTTAGTATCCCTTATGGTTCCCGTCGCCTCTAGGGTTTCCCAAATAGGGGAAATTATATTTTTATATTAAAATATTATTATTTAATTACCCTTTGTTCAAGTAAGACGTTTGTACCGTCTTCCTATCAATTTCTCTGTTAGAAAATAGTGGTAATTTATTACAAGAATAAATTTTATTTTCTATAAAGCTCAAAGTTTTCGATTCCCATCAAGATAAATTAACTTCCTCATTGAAAGTTAATAAGAGCTTTCATTCTGTGCATTTGGTTTGTTTTGTTTAAACTCATACACAAAGTAATTTAGGGTTCAAAGATAGCGAAAAAGATTGTTCGATAAAAAATCATAAAGTAACTTAGAACGCCTTGCGCAATGCACAAGTAATAATTCGGTTAAGGGTTTATTAATATAAATACCAGAAGGCTTGATTGTAAGAAAATTCTAAAATTCCATTGTGCTAAAAATTGTTTTTTTAATTTTTTTTCCAACACTTTTATGGCTCAACGATCAACCCATCCCTAAGAAGTGGAACATAAGGCAATTAAAGAGATGTTATATGTAAAATGCCCCTTCGTTTAGGTATGTAAGCCCAAATATATGTTCATAGAAATAAGAAAGATGGTTACTAAGTGTATGTCACATAATTTGGTAAGTATGGTAGTATGATTGCGAAAAGAAGAAGCCTTCATCAAAGTAACTCTTCATCAACTGTGACCTTCTAAGGCCCAATGCTTCCCCTAACAAAGCCTCTTAAGGCTTTATTGTCCAATCGAGCATAAGCCTTTCGAGGGTCTCATCATCATTTTCGATAAAGCCTTCTAAGTCTTTAATGCCTCATCAAGCAAAGTCTCTTAAAGCCTCAACTCGTTAAAACATGATTACTAGCAAAGTAAATTTTTAACAAAAATGGCCTTCTGAAGGCCTAAATATTGTTTCCAGTGAAATCTCCTAATGCTCTAATGCCTCATCAAGTGAGGCCTCTAAAGTACCCTAAGTTATTCATGGCATAGGCCTTTCAAGAGCCCCAATGGCACTTTTAGTGAAGCCTTTGAAGGCTCCAATTCCTCGTTGGTTGATGCCGCTTAAGGCCCCAACTCACTAAAAAGTAAATGTCATCCCTACTAGGTGTAGCTTTTTAAGGCTTCAACGAAAAACAATACAACATGCCAAGTAAGATAGGAATATTTTTAAACAATTCATAAGATTGACGTAAATTTATCTATGTAAGTAGAAGAAAGGCTACATAAATAAATAAAACGGAACAGATGGCATTGAAAACAATGTTGGAGTGTTTATTATATATCTACTCTTATGAAGTTCACTCATTCAGGCGAACCGTTCATTATATGTCTACTCTTATGGTGTTCACTCATTTGCGTGAACCTTTTCATCGGAGAGTTCATTATATATCTACACTTTTAGAGTTCACCCATTTAAGTAAACTACATTATTGGAGAGTTCATTATATATCTACTATTGTAGAGTTATTTCATTTAGGCAAACCCCTTCTTTGGGGAGTTCGTTATATATCTACTCTAATAGTGTTAATCATTTACTTATTTTGCCTACTTAGGTAAACCTCTTAAGGGAAGAGTTCATTGTATGTTTACTTCTAAGGTATGACTTTATTATTTATGTGTATCTCCTTATATGTATCTAGTATGACCATGCATGCAAGACTACATTAAAAGAAGAGCTATTAGCATTGTTCTTCCATACTCGCCTCCAAGGCATCATAACATTATTCTTTCATACTTACCTCTAAGGCATCATATTTCACCTCTTTAAGACTACTTCATCAAATTTACCTCTAAGACATCTTATTTTGCCTATTTAGTCTGACTTTTCCAAATTTGCTTCTCAAGTATTTGCATTATATTTCACCTATTCAAGATTGTTTCACCAAGTTTACCTTTTAGGAAATTTTATTTTGCTTATTTAGTCTGTCTTTTCCAAATTTTCTTCCCAAGTATTTCACCTATTCAGGACTACTTCACCAAATATGCCACCAAGGCATCTTATTTTGACTCTTTAGGCCGACTATGACAAATTTTCTTCCCAAGTAGTTTTTAAGTATAATGCAATTAAACCTCATTCCAAATGAAAAAACGCATCTTCCTTCGCCAAAGGAATGACACTATGTAGCCCCAACATTACATTCTCAAAGAAACTCACTTTATAAACTTCTTTTGACTACGAGGGGGAAATTGTTATACCTACTCTTACATATCATCATCAAGTCATCCCATCACATTCTAGTGGAACATCTATGCCTCTTTAGCCACCATATGTATAGTAGGGCATCATTCTAGTGAGACCCACGTCAAAACTCTCTCCCATTTATAAAAGCTCTCTTCACCATAAAAAAAATAGGGCTCTAGGATATATCCCAAAGCTCTGCCAAATCTCTCCAAGCTTTCAAGATACCCAAAAACCACAAATCTCAATGATTTTCTTCACCATCTACAGCGTGAATTATCTCTACTATAGCGATTCTTTGTACCATTATGGTGTGAATTGCCATAACAAGCAACCCTTGACTTTTGTGTCGTAACTTGGATATACAAATTTAACATTTAATATGATGAATAGTTAAATGTTTTTACATTTAAAGTTGTGAAACTCTCATGGACTATTATCATTTTACTTGAAATTTTCATTAATAGTTGCAAAAGAGAAAGGGCGAGCTCTCTGAAGTCGCTTGTAATGACGCTTGACTATAGTTTTTTTTTTGCCTGCTTTGACCTCAACTTGATTTTTACATATAAATATTTGAATCAGTTTTACCCTTAATCTTGTTTAATATGTTAGCACTATACTATGATCTCGAAATTATTTCTCTAATCCGCTTTGACCGATTCGAAGTTTTATGTTAATTTTATAAAATTTTATAAAATTAAGAAATTGTAATATTTAAAATACATAAAATATATATAAAATTAAAAAATTAGAATTTAGTTATAAATTAAAATAAGAACATTTTAGTAAATATATGGAGATGAGACAAGTATGAGCTAGATGTCATCTCCGAAAAATTTATGAAAAACTATACTTATAAAAGACTTATCAACAACTGAATTATAGATAATTATTTTGGGGTTAGATATCTAGACATAAAAATAGGAAAAGAAATTATTATAATAATTCTTAAAAGAAATAGATTTTAAGTCATTTAAGGGCAGTATAGATGGAAAAAAAAAACGGTGGTTAGGTTTGCATTCACAAATTTAGTGTAGCTGAAACTGAAAATGTAGCAATTGGGATTTTACTTATCCTAGTGTGACAGTGTATGGAGATTGATGGTAACCCTTTGTTATTGCAGAAAATGGGGTCCGGTGGCAAATATTAAAGGAGGCTGGTTTTGTTGCTCCCAACTCAGAATGGCAGACCCATTTACGCCACGCAATATACGAGAGAGTTCCTCTCCTACTACTCAGTGCAATCTGCATTCTTGTAAAGTTGGTTTCCAGGTAAGATGTTTATGTCTGCTACTAATCAAATACATGAGAGAAAATCGAAGATATCCGCATTGGAGGCTTATTTACCGGATTCTGCATCCAGTTGCAGGGACATGTGGGGGTTAAACAATTAGACGTAAGTTGGAATCGCGGGTATCCATCACGAAACTGATTGCTTTGTCAACTATCTTAAGAGGCCATACATCTGATCCCACCCTTATTTGATGTGATCCATCATCATCTGTTGAACCAAGGAAACACGACTTTTCGAGAAAGAAACAAGCATCAAGTTGAGAAAGTAGCTCCTACATCTTTTTGTAAAGTCAGGTTGTATCCCCCCATTTTTAGAATCGAATTTTAGGTTTGTGTCTAACTCAGAAATAGTGGAAGGCTCCACCATTTCTATCATTCTGATGTCTACTATCCAACTGTGTGTGTAACTAAACACCATAAATAACCAAATTGAATTTTAAGGGTAGACTTAGAAATAAAATATATTTATTTATTTTTATACCATCAGAAATTAAACACTAGCTAAAATTAAATTAAAATAAAATTCGGTTCGGTTCGGCTCTTTTCTGTTCTGTTTTAATAATATTTGTGGTTTTTTTTTTTTTTTAAAGTTATGAACCGAGAACCGAATGAATACATTACATTGATATTATTAATCTAATCAAAAACCGAAGCGAAGGCTAAATTCGAATCGGATTTCTGCTAATTTTAGGCATTTTTCTCAGCCCTTGTAGATATCACACATCAGCAAACACATGGTATTCTTTGGAATCAACAGCTATGAGCCTCAAAGATGCAATCGTTGCTGCAATGGACATGAGAGCGAAGATAAAGACATTGAGCCAATGCCAGAACTTTTGCAAGGTACTCAGTTTGTCCTTCTTTGCCACAATGTACATGTGGTTTGCTAGGATAAATGTTAGTGGAAACGTGCTCAATGCCCCCGTAAGGCTTTCGAAATCTCCGAGGAACGGTAGAAGAGCCGACACCAGTGTACTGATAACGAGGTACCCGCCTCTTGCTGCAATTCTGAAGGACAGGCTGTTAAGCTGCAAGGCGCTTCCTCTAATGCCGAACTTGGTGTCCAAATACTCATAAGTTGGACTCGCAAATATCTGCAGCAGCCAGCGGAGGAAGTTCAGAGGTTTGTGAAGCATAGCTAAAAATGGTTAATGATACAAACAAGCAAGTGTTTACTCACGTGCAAACAAATGATGGATTGCAGGAAGGCAGAAATGTTAGCAGCCGCCTTCACCCAAAGTGGACCGCTTACACTATTAAGCAAGTATGTGGATGTTGAAGCTCCGTAAGCCCAGTAGCCGATAAAGGTAATGGCAAACATCGGTACAACTCCGATGGTGAACTGAAAGTACAAAGCTTTCAGCGTGTTCTTCACTGCAGGCTGCCTCACTGTTGCCTGTTAAGAGAACAAGGTTTCAGTAGCAGAGAAAACATGGGCACAAACTCAACCTATGTGAAGTCTTAGGGTAGAAGAAATCAGATTCCGACAAATTTCATAGGCATTATTCGATGCGAGTAAGATTTAAATGTAGGAGCCACGCTAATCCATCCATCTTTGCTTGATTCTCAAGACATATCCTCCAGACCGAAACACAAGCGGATGGGTCAGTATGGCTGAGCTGACTGATTTCAGAAGGGCAACCAAATATGAAGCAAACAAGAAGTTTCATATGCAAAACTGATGTATGCATGAGAACCTTGGTCTTCTCATCATTTGGACAAAGCTAAAGTGCATGCAAAGAAAGATGTAAACATTTTCTCAAGTGCAAAATGAACAAAAAGAAGGCTTGCCTGTGCAGCAACTAATTCATAGTGGTAAAGGAACAAGTTTCAAGGTTTTTATGATGGAGCAGTGGATGGATGAACTTGTAATCTGGCCTACCTGTATTTCTGGTAACATTCCAGTATTGAATGCAAACACAAGATTTGCAGATGCTCCTATAGTTGTAAAAACTCTGCTAGAAGATTCCCCATGTATGCTATAATCTCGGGGTGGTGCATTAGCTCCTATAACAGCATCGGAGTCATTATTGTCATATAAACGCAGAAAAATATCAGAACCACAAACAGAGTACATCAGGGATCCAAATCAAACTCAACTCAATCTGAATGATGTTAACACCCGCCACTTGTATGTAAGGCTTTAGTCAATGTATAAGGTAAAATCTAACCCAATATTAGTTATTTCTTTTATTTCCTAGCGTATCCATCAAGGTAAGCTAACAGCCTTAATCGGAAAATCAAGTAAATTTCCCTTAATGTTGCAGGAGCTAAATAGTGTCAATTTATTTGTTAGATGACAGGCAAAGATCTAGTTGATTTCATGCATATGAAAGCTCAAAAACTTCTTAAAAGTTCAAAATTGGAAACATCAATTAGGATTTTAGTTTACTAGACTAAAGCTCTAAAGTGATTTTAGTTTTCAAAATTGGCAACATCAAGATCTAGTTGACTGCAATATTCAGATGCATAATCTAAAGCTCTAAAGTGATTAGCTTCAAGTTCAAGGTAGCTAACGACAACACCCAAAGGCCTTAACTCATTATTCGAGCCAATATTCCCATTCCCACAGGGTAACACTGACCTAAATAGGCTACAAGGTCAGCACTGCTTTAACCCCCTTGGAAAGCCCTCTCTTACTGATTCACGTAAAGCCGGCTCCCTTTCACCCCGGTATAGAGGCTGGAAACCTGCCCAAACAGCACGCCGGAAATCAACCGAGGCTTGTATTTCGTACATTTTATTCCACACAAGAGAACCAAATTGTCAAAGGGCTTGAATATTTTCTATACTTTGTAAAGCAAGATTGTTCATTGACTAGGGATCATTGTATGTTAAGGCTCATTCTTTACAAGAAAATGCAGTAATAACCTGATTTAGTAAGGGTTCTATCTGCAGTTCAATCATCAGTTTCAGATTGTAAAATGAAACATCCCATGTGATAAACCGAACAGTGCGAATATCAAATATTAGAACTTACCGTCTTTAGCCGCAAGCACACATGCCACGATAATATATATCAAACTGAGAACTGTTGAACATCCCAACCACACTCTTAGAGCTGACAGATGCGGTGTCGATATGGCAAACAAAGTACAAGCAAACCCAGTTATGGCAATACAGTATGGAAGCTTCATGGTGTGCTCATAATTGAAAAGGGCAAAACAAGCCTGCATTTGCATATTCACATGTTAAAAGATTTAGGGACTATGATATCTATGTGAACCTTTATATAAAATCACCAAACCGAGTCCTTATTCATGGAGCGGATAAGCATAGAAAAAGGTCGGAAATGTCGGGATAGCAGACTATTGAATCGTCTTTAGGATGTTCTGCAACCGTTTGTAACAACTATCTTCAACTCAAAATGTAGATTTGACAAGGAAAATAAGTGAATTTAAACAATATGGTCTTACCTTTAAAGCAGAACCACCCAAAATGAGAAACCCAATGTTAATCATGAACAGATTGATATATTGCATTGCCCATGTAATAGTATAGGCTCTCCTACCTGCGTTCATCAAGCATAAATGAAACATATAGTTACACGTGAAGATCTTAACTAAGCGAGATTATGAGAATTCGTTTTCGTTTTCGTTTTAGTTAAGCCTCGCACCGTATATTTGTGCTGCAAGATCTCTGTATCTGATATGCCTCTTTCCCCCATGTTCATGGAGCTTGGCAACAAGCATGTTGGCGTTCAGCGACAGCACGGTGGCTAAAAGCAAACCGACTATGCCTCCTATCCAACCAAGAGGGACCATGATTGTCCCAGAATATCCCAACACAAATACACTGTTAACACCAGTTGTCAAGACAAAACCGGCTTGGAGCCATGAATCTGTATAATAAACAACAAGGTCCAATGAGCTCTAAGGGAAAAATAGATCATCATCTGACAAATTCACCCCAAGAACAGGTACTCTGAAGAATTTATTCCAATTTGTTTCACTATTTTGAAATATTCCCATCTGGTAAAGTAACATCACACAACTTTTCACTATTTATTCAGCATCTTACAGAAAAGGAAAATAAACAAATCAAGAAGCCATTGAAGAACTTAATTCGAAAACAAAATATAAAGGAAAAAGGAAAAAAGTTTTAAAAAGAGACTGTTGGCGCTATCCTAATACAGTAACCCCAAATAGAAAAAGAAAATGAACAGAAATTTTGTTATGTCAATGAAAATGCTGCAAAGGAAAAAAAATCTTCAGCATCAAAACACAATTAGTAAAGCTAATGATTTTAGAAATGACATGGACACTTAAAACATACCAGAATTTATTGAAGAAAAAAATTATTAACACAATGAAATTCATACAAACACACAACACCAAGAAAGAAATTTTGTTTAATGTGAAAGAAAAGATTTTATTTTTATGGCATAAAAAATATCAACGAAAAAAAAAACCACTGGAGATGGAAAATGAAACTACTCTGCAATTTGCAGTTTGCAGAAAATAAGAAAAAAACAAAAAAACTGCCATAAAAAGGTGTTGCAGCATCCCAAAGATCTCAACTAAAATACAAACAGAAGACAAAAAGAAGAACCCAGAATGAACAAAAAGAAGAAGAAAAGGAACAATCTTTTACATAGAAAATGGCTATAATATGTATGTGTGTGTATATATTTATTTGTACCAGTGCTAACTTGATGGGCAGTTTCAGGGACTTGAACAGTTAACTTATAATCCTCAACCTCATTCCTATTGTTGTCAGGCACCATGTTTATCACTCTTTCAACTTTGCTTGGTTCTTCTTCTTCCCTTCCTCTTGCTCTTCAAATGTATTTATAACAGCCAGGGGACTACTGAATTTATTACAGCTAATAAACAAATTAATTTTTCCAATTATTGTAAATCTGGTTTTTTTTTTTTTTTCTCTTTTTCCGCCAAGAGAATCAATGCTCCATATTTGGTGCGTGTCAGAATTGTGTAAGCAACTTCTTGGCTTATTTTCCCTTCCAAATATGCACACATTTCCATATAAATAAAAAGCTTACGGCAGTTCCATTCTCTTGGGACATCTAAGAAAAAATAAAAAAAAGTAATTATTTCTTTCTTTTTATTTGTGCTTCTAAAATTTTCAAAATCCCAATCATTGTATGTAAATCTTTTTTATCTTCTGGGATCAAAACTAGCATAAGCTTGGATGAGATTCCTTCTTTATCGGTATCCTTGATGCCAATGATTTTGATCACTGATCTAACAGCGCAAGAGAATGTTAAGTGTTTGGGTTTTTATGAGATGGTTACTACAGAACCCGACTTTTACTGCTTTTAAGGAAGATGTAATAGCATAACCACCTATTTTGAATTTTGAATGTCATTTTCAACTTTCTTTTTTTTTCTTAAATAATTATTAATATATACTCTTCAATTTAATTTTTTAAATTAAATTCGAGTAAATCAAATTCAAATAAACTTTTTAAATATTGTAATAAAAAGAAATCACATAATTTAAAGTTATGGTTAAATGGATGTCTGATAAAAATATTAATCCTTATCATACATTTTTTTATTAGTCACATGAGCTTTTATTTTTTCGAACTCCAAAAGATGTAAAAGCTTCCCAGAAATCTCTTCAAAAACCTAAACATCATCCTTTTTGTTAGAGACTATTTTTACCGGCGAATCCGCAACTCTATTCACCTCTTTAAAAACATGTATTTTCAAAAATTCAATAAACTGCAACCCTCCTTATCAAGAATGAATTTCAACTTACTTTCTGGCTTTTCTTGATTTGAGTATTTATTAACCATACATTTATTAACCACACATTTTGTGTATAAAGAAATTAATAAGTTTGACTTAAGTTGACTATTAATAGTATAGTACAAGGGACATGTTGGACGCTTTTGATATATTTAATTAATTATTTGAAATGATATTAGTTTTATATGTAATTATCACTTTTCTTTAATTTATTTTTGGTCCTTATCTTCTTATTATCAAACTTGATCATGTTCTTAGTAGTAAAGCTTGTGAATAAAAGCTTTTTTGGTAACCAACAAAAGCAAAAAAACATATTACTTTCCAAGTTGCTAAAAAAAATAGATTCCAAAATTGAAAACAGAGAGAAAGTAAAGATTGAGAGAGATACAGGGACCATAACATGATAAAAACAAACTCATTAAAACACGACATAATACGACACGATACGAAAAATAGTGAATATAAATATGATAAAAAAATAAAATAAAATAAAATGTAAACAATAATACCATACAAATTATGACTTTATAAAAAATATATAAAATATAAATGATTTTAGTATATATAAAAAAAAAAGGACTGGCTAAAGAGAGAGAATAAAAGAAAAGAAAGATTTGGGTTAATAAATTCAACAACCAAGCATATGAGGTTATATAAAATTGCAAAGGTTTTTGGATATTTAGTAGACGGCGCACATGGCCCAAACTCCATTTTGCTTGGATATAATTTTATTTTTATAAATTGGGTTTTAAATTGTCAAATTTCCAATCATATGGTTGAGCACTAGATTTTAGATTAACCCAAAAATAAAATATTATCCGGGAAAGACTGTAAAAAAAAAAAAAAATTATTGAGTTCAAAGATAAAACGACACTTTAATGGTATAAAAATCAATTTCCACTAAATAAATGCGAATCAATCCAAATATTGGTATCACTAACAATGTGCTTAGTTATTACAAAAAATGTTTTTATTTATTATAAGGTGCCCCTAGTTTTGGGCTGATTAGTCACATCTATAAAATTAGATTTATGATAGACTTTTAACCTAATTCTAAATCCTCAACTCAGTTAAATATTTTTATCATGAACGAATCTAAAAAAGGGAATACAAAGCCATAAAAATATATTCTCGTTAGCAATGATGGGAAGAAGAGTTTTGATGGCGTCAAAGTTGGTTACCATTTGTATTTAATTTGTAATCTGAGAGAGCACTTTTATTGTAGGCCCTGAAGAACAAAACTTTAGGAATTCTTCACCGTTCATAGAGGCAGACTAACCCTAATTGACCCCAAATTTAATAAAATATGAGAGGGATTCTATTGGAAATAAATATAACAAGAAAAAACAAAAGTCAAAAGGAAATATGATGGGTTTAAAGACATTTTTTTTGCTTTTTAGAATTTAGGTAAAAGGGGGATATGGTTGTTACCACTTATTTATTTGTTTCATATGGATAAAATATATTTACATTTACTCAAAAACCTTTGTAGTGTCCAATTCTGTATGGCCGATGTGTGGATTTTTCATAAATAGAGTTGTGATGTGTAAGAATCCAAATTCATATTTTTGTTCGCTTTTTAGCAATATGTTGGGCATGCATGAATGTCGAAACCTTAACGCCACTATATTTTATTATTTTTGGCCTAGTAGAGAAATGAGGGGTTTAATTCAATTTAGTCCCATATAAACCGTGTTGAATTAACTTTAGGAAAAGGCGAAGAAATGACTGATTTTGAGAAGGAATGGTGGCCTCATGTTATGGAAGAGATTATCATCAAAATGGTGACGGCGATTATAATCATAGAACAAACCTTTACTTTATGCACGTGTCGTGTTTTCACAAAAGTATGTGTTTGTATACAATATAATCTACAATGATATTGTCTCCCACCATGTACCTAAAGCTTTTACGCACATTCATTGCATGAAAAACGACCTTCTAATTTCACCCATACATGATAAATTAGTTTTACCTATAAATACACCTAAACATTTTAGGGTTTTAATTCACGTTCTCATTTTTCCAAAAACAAAATATTAGTGATGTTTGTATTTTGGAATATAGTTTATTATGTGAGTAAAAAACCTAATATTAATATTATGTTTTATAAAAATTTAAATAAAATCTTTCAAGTTATTGGTGCTTTTATTTATTTAAGTGGAAGTATGTTTATGTGATGGCTACTTACTTTATAAAATAGTTTTAAGTCTTTAGGATGAAGTTTCTTCCAAGACAATGATTAAGGTTTTCTTAAAAGTTGTTACATAAAATATTAAAAGACTTAAAATAACTTTTTTATTTTTAATTGAATTGGTGGTAACTCATAAAATTAATTTAGTTAAAGTTTTTATATATAAGTATGATATATTTTTATTATTATAAAATTCTTAACACGAGTTAATTATGTATTAACTCATTTGAGAAAATATTAAAACTTATTGATGAAAAAGATATAAATAATTTAACAATATAATCAAGTGTTTTTAAATGTAATATTATGAGAAAGAAAATTTGAAAGATAAACGTATTGGCATATGCTCTGCAAGTGGAAGCCAAGTTGAGGAGAATTCTTCAAGGTATCCAAAGACCCTGGACATTGAACATCGGACGGCTGGTTTTAGAGATGGATAATCTATGGGAGATGAACCGGTTTTGCTCAGGCACATTCGGAGATGGTTAACCAAACATTGCTAGAAAGAGTGTAATGCAGTTGCAGATATGCCGTCAAAGCTGGCGTATGATGGACTGTTAGGAGTTGGGTTTTTGCAGGCACCACTAGATGGAGTGCTTGCTGTGGTTTATGTTCTTTGTAATAGCTTGGCTTTTGCACCTACAAATAAATAAATAAAAAAGGAGTTTTAAATAATTTTTAATTTTAGAAACAATATATATCTAAAACAATCAAAACCACTCAAATTCATAAGTATTTATGATATTTGTTATATATTAACATTATCTAAATTGTAAATCCCTTACTCCCTAATATTTGTCTCAAAACAATAATAACATAAAATTTCAAATTGTTATTAATTATAAATAATACATAACACTATTTAATAGGAAATTATTAGCATTTTATTCAAAATATTATACATAATACATCTAAGTTAGTATTTAAAACCCGTGTAGGACCGCAGTTAGGGAGATAAAGGAGCTTAACGGTAAAGTGACCACTTCGTAACAACAAGATAACGTAAGTGACTAAAACGTAACATTTTAAATATAAGTGACTAAAAATATAATCTGAAGTAAAAAAAGTGACTATTTTTATAATTTATCCTCATTTAATTGAATAAAATTAATATTTTGATATTTTTAAATATATAATCTTATACATCCAATTAAAAACTAAAATCTAAATAGAATAAAATTTTAATAAGTTTCAACTGTAAATGTTTAAAAGAACGTAAATGAAAAATATATAAAAGCTTAACAAAAATAAGTATAATGAAAACCAAAATAAAATATAAATATAAATTATCTTTTAAATTAGACAAATCACTTAAGATCCTTTTTGAAAGTTACGCCACTTAATTTCGTTTATAAAATGTTTTAAAATCTCTTTTATTAATATTTTATACTTAAAAGAGATAATTGTTAAGTTTTATATTTTTAAAATGGGAAAAATAAACAAATTCTATAATCTTAAGCATTCATGTGAAAAAAATTAAATTTTCCATATAAATTGAGAGTCTAAATCCTTATAATATGTAATATATGATAAAATTACTTAAAACTAATTTTTTATATAAAAAACTTATCTCTAATAATATTAAATTTAAGTGTGTTGAAGCGTATTATCATCCTATTTAAGGATTGAGAAGGAGTTATAGATAATTTTAAATATTGTATAAAAACTAAATATAATGTTAAAAAAATCACCCTCTAAAAATATTATTCACTTAAAAACTAAAAATCAAGGAAAATAAGTACCATTATCTTTTAAAACTACCGTTATTTTTCTTTTTACTTTTTTTTTTACATATATTTTTGTTTCAGTGGGCGACTAAAACAAAGTTTGGACTTTGTTAGCATAGAAAGCGAAATATGTATGACATATGTGATTGCAATTTTCAATTCTTTATAAGGTGGATTAAATTGGATCTAAATTTATATCTATATTAATATGTCCATACTATATATATATATATTGAGTATTGTATTAAAGGTTGTTCAAAAAAATCAATCCATTACTTCCTTAATTTTCTCCGCCAACTCACTACTCAATTTAAATTATAGTTTTTCTTCTTAACAATACTCGACCAAAAAAGAAAAACTAATTAATTAGAGAAAATTATATGAAATTGGGATAGCATGTCATTTGTATCCATTTTTAATAATTTAATGTCATTTCAACATTTTTATCCTAAAAAAAATCAAATCCAATATGATATACTGAAATTTAATATGAAAATGTTGAAATGACATTAAATTATTGAAAAGTGATATATATGATACGGTATCCCAACTTCATACAATTATTTCTCAGTTAACTATGCAAAAGCTCTTTAGATGTGCAACTCCAAAAATATCATCAAACAGAAATGTTCTTCCACCAGGATGAGGTTATTTGAATTTGTACAAACCAAGGTCCCTACTAAAAGATAACTTTGTCATATAATACGTTGTTGCATTAGTCTCTCTAAACATGCGAGAAAAGGAGATGTCCTATAAGCCATTAAGGTACTCCAAGATCCTTCGCACTAGGGTTGACTACCTGACACATCTATACTTGTTGTTGGCATCTACACCACACCCCTATTGTCACTCTCAACCATGACTTTCCTATATCATAACTCCCAAGCGAAGTAAAGACCATCCATGATTGCCTACATTTCTACACTATCAATTCTAGTACAGCCAACATTCCTACTATAACCCAATAGCCAGTTTCTAACGTGATCCCAAAGCACCTCACCTATTGTAGCTCTATGATTATGTCGTTGGACAGCACCATATGCATTCAATTTAATCCAACCATTTTTTGGCAAACTCCATATGACTATGGAAACCTGTGAGTTCATTCCAAAACGACCTCCAACTCTAGTTATCCCAATGTTTATGGTCTATGCTTACTTTGAGTAATAATCTCTTGGGAATTGTAGCTATCAATCTTGAAAATAAAGGTATTTTGTTGCTTCCATGTCCACCAACAAACGGCCACAAAAAGGATCCTCCAATCCATGCTATCTTGGTTAATATTGTTCTTATTGAAAATGCTCTTCAGTAACCACTAGTTGAATAGAAGTGAGAAGAACCTATCAACTGTATGCGAGAGGATTAACTACCTCCGAATTGTTTTTGCCACTTGACAAACTCTGAGCGAATGAAAGGTTGTTTTAGTGGAATTCCCACAAACTGTGCAACAAGGACCATCCATCATACCTTGGCAATATTTTTTTGCATTCGTCAACAATTTACCTTACAGCAATATCCAGAGAAAAGATCAAACCTGTTGAGGACACGACAACTACCATACAACTCTCCAAATTTTTCTTCATGGAAATGATTTATAGTCGAAATAAACTTATGAGCTTCAGAAGTATAGAAATGGTCGTTTTTTCTCCACTTGTAACACCCTCTACCCATCTTGGATCATTGAGTTTGACTATTGGATGTTACGACATGCAAACACTTAGCCTAAATGTTTAAACAATCTACGTATGATCCTTTTTCAATATATCTCTTTTTGTATTATTAAATATTTTCTGAATAAAAGAAATAAAGAAGACATCCAAGAATACAACAGACTTTTAAAATAATGTAAGAAATTACAACACAAAAGCTCATTAAAGACAGACTAATTTTAGCGTAGTATACTATACACCTTAATCCTAAGATATCATCTGTATGCATAATAACCCAACTTGCAGTTTCCTTGGTGCATTCTTGGCTTGATCGCTCCTGGCGTACTTACTCTCACAGCAAGACCTGAACCAAGAACAAACACTTTGTAAATTCACGCGAACTTTGTGAGTTTTTAGCATAGAATACTTGGGAATCTTTTTAGTTGAATTCCTCATCTTGTAAATTCTAGATCACATATTTGTCTTTGGTGGATACTTTTATAATATTTGATATATACCTACATGCCAACTACCATACTTAACATATCAACTCTCACTCACACCTTGGCTAACTCCAGATCTTTCCAAACGATATATATATAGATCTTACCTGACTTATTCTTACTTTCTCATATCAGATTTTACATGCATACTTATCATTTAACTTCTTATGCAAACAGTACCTCACTCATATCATCCTTACACATGCAGAATCTTTACCATACTTCGCATACACATTTACCAATTATCCTAGATGCTATCATCATATATATTTCTACTTGAATAGTTCATATGCAGGATCTAGGATATAGAATCACTTGAAACTCACCTATACTGTAGCATGGAGTTCCAAACTCGAACTTCCTTCTCGAACCAACAGCAACAACTGGTAAAAGAATATAGGACCACCATTAAAACCCATTTACAAACAAATTGCTAATATCTCAATTACAAACGACCCCCATGTAGGGTCTCTTGTTCACAACTCACTGTTCATTTACTTCTTAATATCCCTATTCTTTCAAAAACTTAATATACAGAGCTATCAGACTTACCAGGAGGTGGGACATCCATTGATTAATTCAAAACCTTAGCTTTTAACTTAATAAAGGAGAAGAAAACATATAAATTTAAGAACAAGAACCATTTAGTAGTATTAAAGGAAGAAAAACCCTTCAGACAAACCCTTCTCACTATATATATACCCAATTCCCTTGTGGAACTTGACAAGTGTCGATTGTATTCAGAGATTGTCCTAAAAAAATATCCTACAAAATTCGAAAGAAATATAAATGAGAATATGTAACAATGCTATTTGACCAATCAATTTAGTTGGCTCCTAACCAGATCACATTACAAAACCCATTTAGCACAATGTTCAAGCAAATCGTGCATGCTATACGTTTGGCAATAACTCTTACTAGGCTTAATTTTCGTTTGTCATATTCTTTTCTTAAAAAGCAGAATAATCTGAGATAAAAAAAAATCTTTAATTACTTCCACGACGGATGCTTTACACTAACTCTTATTCATTAGAAGACTGTAAATTGGTGGACTACACTGCGCCAAATAGATAACTTCACAATTGCACGCCTTCTTCTCGGATCTGTCAGATTTGAGATATGACACCACCTCAAATACACTTAACAGGTCCAATGTTATCTTTTGGTGGGCATGTCCCAACTATATAAAGAACAACTAAATATTACAACCACCTAGCAAATAATTCCTATTTCCATTTACCTCCTCATCCATCATCTCACGAATTGACGTTTCAATATTTCCCCATTAACCATGCATGTAGAATCTCGTTAACAAACCAAGTTCATTGAACCAATTATCTGTCCAGAATTTAATGCAATAGCCATCACCAACTGACATAGTATATAGCTTTGTAAATCCTCCCATATCTTTGATATGGATTTCCAAAAAAATGAGTATTAGAAACCAGGCAATGGTTCTTAACGTTATACTTCGCTCTTAGAACTTGCACCCAATATGCACCTGTTGTAAAAAAAAACTTGTAGTGTAAGAAATAAAATTAAGTAAAATAAAAACGAGACTTGATACGTGATTTACTTTCCTTAAGGTTTTATTTTGCCTTTAGGATACAACAAGTCATAAAACAACAAAATCAGAGTAATGAAAATGGAAAAATCTGAGTTTTGTATAGCCACTAAAAGTTTATACAACAAAAAAAGTCATTTGATACATACCGTTTTTGGCACAATATATGTTTTTTTATAAATACTTTTACATAGAAAATTATGTTATTTTTTTTCAATTTGAAACTTTTCAGGAAAAATATTGATTTCAATTATTGCAAAAAATAATTACAAAAATATTATTACAACATCATCCTCAAGCCCAAGAGTTAACATAAAACCTAATAGACAAACCCACATAATTAATAGGCTAGGCCTTTTACCCAATCCACATAAGTCATGAAGAAATTGATATTTATATTCTTTATACTGTATATCTCTTTGCAATGTGGGATTTGTAACATCCTAAACCCAGCCTAGACGACAATGCTAAGTTTAGAATGTCACGATGTCTTTCTAGAACACAATTATACATAAAGTGAGCCTTTTACCATTGTAAAGTTATAAACATCTAATATTCAAAACATGGTTAAATCTTAGAAGTTAATAAAAAATATTATGAAATTAAAATGTAAGTTCACACACATATATAAGTCTAATAGGTGACCGAGCCTCACGTCCGCTGGCCATGTACTCCTAAGCATTTCCTAAAATTCATTCAAACAGTTAGTGTGTTACATTATAAAACTCAACATATACGAACTGACTTATATGCAAGAACTCAGATATTAATAATTTTTCAGATATCAAATCGGTCTCCTCAGACAGATCAACAAATTAAATAGATTCACGCATAACAGTTCCGATACGTAGCAAATTAATACAGATGCACATATAACACAAATACGACTAGGTGTACATGTCATACAATACAAATATAGATGCAATTTCCTATTCTATTCGCTACACACCATCTTTATCCACCCTACACACCAATAGGTATGATAATACCCATTCATTCCTACACACATCATAGTGTCGGTATGACACGTTGCAATGTTCACAGTTTCAATGCCAGTTCAAATAATATTGGGGTGGTTTGACCACCAATTCATTACAGAATAATTCCTTCAAATCATAACTCTCGCCCTATGTAGATGAAGAACAAACAACATATATTAATTCGTATTTTAAATACAAATACAATCACACGTTCCAGTACAATAAAGTATAACAAAACCAGCTTATAGTCATAATTAAGTAAATCATACAGTTCAATATAGTGATACCTATCTTACAGATAATCTACACTCGTCCGAACGATAATTGCGGCATTACCAAAGTTGGCGATTTAGGCTTACAAGCCCAAATAGTGGCCCTTCTCACTCCACACGGCCTAGCATATGACTGTGTGGTCACCCATGTGCCCTATTTATCAAACTAGTGTCACATGGCCTGGTCACATGCCCGTGTGCTAGCCCTTGTACCCTATTTATCAAATCAATGAGTCACACAGCCTGGTCACATGCCCGTGTGCTAGCCCGTGTACCTCATACGGCTCGACACACACTTGTGTCTCCTTCCAGTGTAACTCTAATCTTAACTTAATGAATTACACGGCCTGGACAAACGGCCGTATATCTCACCCATGTGACCCTTGCACCTCACTTTTCACACACAGTTGAACACACGCCCATGTGACATGCTCGTGTGACCTCAAATTCAAACTCAATGAGTTGTATAGTCCACTACACGGGCTTTCATATGGTCGTGTGACCCATAGGCCAGTGTGCTATCTACAGCCCCATTTTTTAAGGTGAAAATGCGAAAAAAGAAGAGGGTTTTGATACCCATCTGTTACTCGATGCTGTAACAACACTCAATTGCAAAATCCAACCTAAAACAAGCCTCAAACACTCAAATCAACAATACATTCACAAATCACACAACATCAACAATTAGGTTCTATCGAAACCTTCGACTTACCTCACGAAATGGTGTAAGTTTACTTACTGCAGATTCCCATTACACGATCCATTCCTAAGTAAAACTTAAGGCGTTAGACATCCCTTGAGTCTCCCCTAACACATCAAAACACAATGCCAACAAGATTATCAAGTTCAAGTTTAAGGAAAAAACTCTCAATTCGCAGTAATGCAATATATCGAAAACAATTTACTCAACTTATCTTAAGCACACTGGAACAAGCAATTACACTACCCAATGCAACAATCGTACAAAGTGAACATATCAAAAAGAAAAGTTTTAGGAAGAACGCTAAACAGAAGAAACAATTTTGGAAGAATAAGAAATAAGGAATAAAATAAAATAAAATAAGCGTTAAGTAACAGTAGAGGGAAGAAGCATTTAAAATTTCATTTTTTAACGGAAAAATACAAAAACATAATCCTTGTTGCACATGCAAAGACTCAAACACGTAACTAAGGAATAGACAAATGCTTAACTAATAACATAAAAGTTTTTAAACAAGGAATCCTAAGTTAAAGATTTGAGTAAGTAACTTAACAAAATTCTAAAATTTATGCGACTCGAACCTTCAGTAATCAAACAGAACACACAACCACAGAAATAGACACAGATTCACTTACACAACTTAGAAATTAAAACTCAAATTTTTGGGACGTTACAGGATTACTAACATTGCAAACTACTAATACTCATATCGATCATAATTTAAAAACTCAATTTGAACATAAAAAGCAATGTTCTAATTTTTAAGCTTCTAAAGACCAAGGCTACCATATGATAAAGGGTGAAAACACTGCTCTCAATTAACAAGGGCAAGCTTCTTGGTATTACTTGTCAATCTGCACACAAAGTTTTTAGCAATCTTTTCAATTTCTTTACAAATAGCTAGAAGGAGCAAAGTTGTCTACATAAAATAATTCGAGATTAAGAGTAACATTGGTCTTACTAAAATGATATGACCTGCCAACCAAATAAGCCTCGTGTCCCATCTATTCAGAAAATTACATACTTCCTTCAACAATAAAATTATACATATCATTTTTAACCCATTCATGGAAAAGGGCACTCTAAGGTACTTTCCCAAGTCTGAGACCCTTTAAAACCCAAGCTTTCTACTGATTTATATTGCTAACTCTTCCTCCGAACCTCCATATTATGAGAAAAGAAAATTTGGGGTTTAGACGCATTGATTTAGTGGTCTGAAAATGATTTTGTATTTCTTATGAATTTTTTAAATTTTTTTTTTAAATTTTAGAATTAGAATTAAATTAAAAATTTTGTAAATATTAAGGACTAGATTTATTGAATTTTTTAGAATCAGAATAAAAATGACAAATTTTCTAAACATTAATAGCTAAATTTATTGAATTTTTAGATTGAGGATATAACGATAGAATATGCAAATATTGGAACTAATGGAGAAATGACTAAAATATTTTATTTTAAAAATTAAGTGATTAACTAAAAAATTAATAATTGAATTACTAAAATAATCCTAGAAACATAATGGTTGTATTGCCTTGTTTAATTTGAAAGTAACACCACTTTTTAATTATTTTTATCTTAGAATAGTATATAAATTAAATTACCTCATTAAGATAGTCAATTATTTATGACCATATAGTACAACCCCCTACCTTTTTTTTTATTTTTTATTTTACATTCGAAACACCAAAAATCACTTCTGACAGGTTTTTGAGCAGCCATAAACTGGTTAGAAAAATAGATGTCGGCAAATACCGAACCCATTGTTGGCGTTTTCAACAGAAGAGAACAAGTGTTGATCACTCATCATGAATCAAAGGGAGTAGTTTTATACTTGTCTTTTGTTTCTTTCTTTCTTCCTTCATTTCTTATTGTATTTTTCTGTTCCGTTCTTTTAAGCGGTTTATTTCTTTTTTATAATTAAAACATAAGAGATAGAGATTGAATTCAGGCGACTTTTACTTTGTCTTCTTATCATTTTTAATATTTTCTTTTAACCAACCTAAACTGATATTCTTAACTTTGGACACAAGTATTAATTGCTGCCTAACTCACTCACACTGCAATAACCAACACCCATATCTTTTTTTTTTCTTTAATTATAATAATATAACAAAGTCTAAATAATAGATGTGATTAACGCGACTTAAATTCAGGTCACATTTGAGAAGATTAACACTTTTAACCATCATAATGTCACATAAAATTTTATTTGACTCCTTTTCCAAAATAACATCATTTTAGTTGAGTTTTTTTTAATCAATTTTGCTTCATTCTATCGTAAAATATGATTCCAGCTAATAAGTGCATTTTTTAAATAAAATGATATAGTTTGGAGGGTACTTTATAATTAAACCAAAAGAGAGAATCCCTTTTTGGGTTCACATTTAAAGCAGTAATTGGGCCAGTTTAGGAAATAAATTAAGCAGATTTGGAAATAGGGGATATGTGTAAGGTACATGCATGTGCATGTTATCATGACGCAATCCTATTTTAGATTAGATATATGCACACTCACGAGAAATTATAGGGGTATTTGTTTAAATGAAAATTTTGTATTTTAATTAGTTTTTTCTTTTTTTTTAAAGAGAGATAGTGGATACTTTTTGATAATAGTGTTTTGGATACTTTTTGATAATAGTGTTTTTAAGAAAGCAATGATTTTAAAAGAATTGTACATGGAAGAGATAAATTTTCAAAGAGTGATGGTTTTTAAAAGGAGTGGAATCTTTTAATCTATTTGTTAAATGATATAATTATTTTTTAAAGTAAATTTAATAAAAGTATTTTAAAGGTAAATTTATTAGTTTATTTATTAAATAAAATCATGCAATTTAGAAAAAAAAATAGTAAACACTCGTGCTAGATAGTGAAAGACAAACTCTATCAACAGAACAAAGACTTTAGCCTTAACATCAATAAAATATTATGACATGTTGACAATTGGATTTGTTACAACTTAAGCACGACGTATCTGGAGTGTTTACAAACACTTAATACGATAAGAAAATCAGCTCTGGATCGTCTAAAGCAGTAAGTAAAAATTGACAAAAGAATAAGCATTTACCAAACTAGAAAGGACAATAACAAAATCATCCCTAAAATCACTTGTAAAACTAATATTACAAGCATAAGCAAGACTAAAAAACGTATTACAAGAATAGACAAAAATTTCTAAAAAAATGGAAAAAGAAACAAAAAAATATAAAACTTAAGACAGCACAAGTCTAAATCGACACGTGAAATTATTTATTATTCTAAAATACTATCAAAATAAAAATAAATTAAGAAGTTGATAAAGAACTACCCACTTTCCAAGAAAAACTATTAGTGGCCGGTGGAATTTTAGTGAACGACAGGCACCGTCATCTATCCATAACAACTTGTGAAGACAACAAAAATACCCACAAAATAGATTTGCAAACTAAAAGAAGAGAAAACATGTGTAGCGAATGAGAAAAAAAAAATGAAAAGATTAATAGGAGAGGAACAAGGTGAACATTAGCTAACCTAGGGGTTAGTACTACCACTAAGCGAAACAAAAGATAAAAAAAGAAAGAGAAATTTATTTAGTGTTTTTAACTGAATTCAATAAATGAATTGGGATGAAATTCAATTAAAAAAATTGGAGATATTGGTATATACATTTGTGTATATTTTATATACCCATGTCATATGGGAAGTAAATTGTTTTGATATGGAGTACATGGCAATGTGATGTCTAAATTTAAGGGTTTTGGGGCCAGCGGAGCTTGGAAGGATTCCCAGTACTGGTCCATCCTTATTTTAAACCACAAATTAATTTGCATCACAGTCCAACTTCAAACTGTCTTTTTCTTTATATGAAGCCACCGAGTTCAATCTTAAGTTATGCATACCTACACACCATAATAAATATATAGGACTGAGATTTTTATATTATATGGATTAAATCTCAAATTTTATTCACCATATATATTATTTTTTATAAATTAATTAATTTTTAATGTTGCATAGGTAAATTTTAATATAATTCAACTTTTAAGGTTAAAAACATTTTTTTCTCCATGTGGTTCAAAAACCCTAGCTGGAAAATTGAAAAAGCAAGAGGCCTTGTGGCCTCGAAATGCAACGGATTAGAGTTTAAACAAATCTGGGCTTCAAAATAATTTGTGCTTTGAACAACTAAATTGGGCTTAAAAATGAATTTGGGCCTGTTAACATTTATTTGGGTTTTAAAATTAAATCAAATCCCACTTTTAACACCAAATCAATTTGTTCCCAATAGATTTGGGATTTTTACTTTTGACTTTCTTAAAAACAACTTTTTTTGACTTAATTCTTATTTTCTAAAAAACAAACATAAATGCATATGAATCGGAAGAGATTGTTTTTTTATAAAACTCATATAAATTAAAACATAATATTAATAGTTGATAAACCAATGTATTTGATTAAATGTAAGATTATTGCAACATTATCAAAACAATAACAATATACTTATTTTATACTTGTCTACTGTGTTAAAACCGTTGATTTATCTTCTTAGTTTCAATATTATTAAAATATCATTCTCAACATTATGTAATCAAATAACCATTCATCTACTCATCTCCAATTCTATTACTTAAATGATTTTTCATAATTTTCATTGCAATAAATCTTCTTTCTACACTTGTTATAACAACTAACAAAATCAACAGAAGACAACATTTATAAAAAAATATAAATCTAAGAATTTCTGTTAGAAAATACTCTACTTGACTAGTAGACCTTCTTTTATTTTATTTTTCATTCTTGTTAAATAGTTAGAACAAAAAATCTAAGCATTAAACACAAAGGTTTTCACGAAGCCAACATACAATTAATAATTTTCTTTTACAAAAATAAAAATCACTAAGTGCTTTTTGGTATCATGAGAATGCAATATGTTAATTTTCAAGCATAAGATTCATATTAATCATACAAGCAAGCAACAACAATTTTAAATAAAATGTTAAATTTCTAACCAATGTTCATGAAATTGAGATTATAAATACAATCAATCTCGATTTCTTCAATAATTTTTATTAACCTCTAAAAATTATTACCCAATGAAAATGTTAAGAATCTCATAAAAAAATCTCAAACTCATTCAATAAATAAATATATAATTAAAATTTGCATAAAATTTAAATCTATCACAAGAAAAGTCACAATCTTAATTTTCATTAATAAAGCTTGAAAAAAAGTTGCTGCTAAATTAGGCTGATCATATATCTTTTTAAAATTTTAGAGAAGAGAGATTTGAAAGAAAAACGATGAGTGTAAAAGGAAAATAAAAGAAATAGGTTTCGAAATTCATTTTCAAAAATTTTGATGGGTCATTTTTAAAATTTTTTAGAATAATTTTTAAATTTTTTATCGGATGAATTTTAAAAAACTAAAAAAATATAAGTAATTATTTTTCAGTTTTATCTTTATGGGGTCCCACAATCCTTTGAGCGGCTTTGCCCAACCCAAGGCATTACCTTGCATTCATAGAGAGACCAATAATAGAGGTCATCAGTTTTATCCACAAATCTTCTTTCACTCAATCTAGTAGCATAGCATCCATCCTATTTTATATTTTGACTTGCATTCATTTAGTTTAATTCAAATTCTTAAAAAATTCATCACATGAAAATATTAAATCCAACATCGAATAAATCTTGAATCGATTCAAATACCTTAAACTTAGAAATTAACCCTCCTCATGATGTAAGATTTGTATTCCTCTACTTTGAAATTCATCTTTGGATAATTTTACACACACACACACAAAAAAAAAAGAAGGTTCATTTTCTTCCCACAAATTGTTTACTATTTCAAAAATTTAAACCCTATGCTGAGATACTAATCCATGGTATAATTTTACATCCAAAATCTTAATATACCTGACAATAACATGTTTTTGATTAATTATGCATGCTATCATTTGATAATAATATAGATCCTTTTATGTATTGAATCCATGACTTATTATGTTGATTGTTGGAAAAATGAAAGTGTGTGCAATTATTATGTAAATTATAATGATTTATTGTATTTGGCTATGTACATGACATTTTCAACTACATGGCTAACTTGAGATTTTTGCAAATTTTCAATTTTGATTTAAATAAAGAATATATTTTTCCTTTTCTATTAGCATTTGCCTAAGGACTATGCCAGGGGGAAAATTCCATTAAAGTTTCTAAATTTATAAGTTAGTCTAGGATGATAATTTTAAATTTAATTCTTTTAAAATTATAAAATAATATGCATATGTAAAGATAAAATTGTATTTTAATTTGTTTAAAATTTTATAATTTAATTTTGATCTTTTAAAATAAACTTTTGACTTCGTCCCTACATTTTCTCTTATCACATTAAGGTAAATCCTAATCCAATTGAGTTTTCGCTTAGTTGGAATCATTGTTATAATAAGAGAATGGGGATTATAATGCGCTTAAAAATATATTATTCTCCTATTTAAAAGTTTAAAGAGCTATGAGTAATAATAAAAAATAAAATAAAATATTTGTATTAAAGTAATTTAATATTACAGTTGGACGGGTATGATGTAAAGTCAACGACAACTCCAAAATTTTGGATTTACTGTGGACTCAATTTTCCAAAAGAAAAACGTAAATTTTTTCTTAGAAATTTATTAGAGTTGATATTTGAAATAAACTCCTAATTTCTAGGTGTCTAACTTTCGACTACCCTTGACTTGGAGATGTCCATACTACCCAACCTCTTTTATGGTTAAAAGACAACAATTAAAAACCAACAACTCTAATAATTGTCACAAGCATCAGTAGATGCAAATTATGCGCAAACATGTTACGAATGCAAAACCCTAAAGCTACCTTACATGAACTAACTATAACTAGGGAAAAAAATTGAATTAATTGAGTTGACGAATTTTATTTTATTATCCTAATTCGATTTGAATTTTTCTCAAATCGAGTCGAGTAAGATAGAATTCGAATTGAATATATTTGTTCGAGTTAAATTTTAAAAAATAACTTTGGGTCTTTAAAATCACTGTTACTCATCTTAATCAAATTTATTTGCCGTAATCAATTTTGTTATTAACTTTAATCAACTCATAATTTATTTATTAATCTTTTATACATAGGTTAGCTTCTTTGCTTAGTTGCTTCAATTATCTTCCAAGTTCGAGGAAAAGGGCGTATGTGAAGGGAATCACAAGGAAGATACAGATGAGTATGGCAATGGCAACGGCAATAATAGTGGTAATGGGAAACCACGAGTTGGGAAGAAGAAACCCAAGAGGAAAAGGGACAAGTTGAAATGCTTTCTCTGCGACGGTCCACATATATTGAAGAAATGTCCGATGAAATACGCGCTCAGGAAGAAGCCGGTGGGTAAGGCCTTGGGACTTGGTTCGAGCGCAAGGGGTGTCGAAGCCAAGGAGGCCGAAAGCGAGAAGAAGCTAGTTGAGTGCTTCTTATGTCATGGTCCGCATAGGTTGCGGAAGTGTCCGAGGAAGTTTGTTATCGATGGGAATGATCGAGCAGATACGGAGCCCAGGAAGCTTGGTTCGAGCAAGGGAAAAGCCGAAGCCAAGAGGGCAAAGAGGAGCAAGTCTGTCATCGAAGGGAACGATAAAGCAGACAAGGAGCCCAAGAAGCTTGGTTCGAGCAAGGGTAAAGTCGAAGCCAAGAGGGCAAAGAGGAGCAAAAAGAAGCGAGTAAAGTGCTTCTTGTGCCGTGGTCCGCATGAGTTGCGGAACTGTCCAAAGCAAGTCGTAGTCAAAGGAAAGGCAACGTCCGAGCATGGTGAGTCGTCGGAGGGGCTTTCTGATTCTTATCACTATATATTTTGAAATTAAAAACATATTAAATGTAAAAATATGATTTTTTTTAATAAAAGTTGTTATTTTAAAGATAAAAATGTGAAATTGATATGAACATAAAATTTTAACATAAATATTTTATGGCATCATTAATAATTCAATTTTAATATAAAGATTCAATATGATTAAACAATTTAATAATATAAATAGTAAAAAATGTGAAATTTAATTTAATTATATAAATAGTAAGTATAAGTAAAATTATTATTATTTAGGTTTAGATTTTTTTTTAGATGATTTTGATTTTTGATTTGGGGTAAAAGTTGAGAAGTAAAAGTTTATGAGAGAAATAAAAAGTCTTGGGGTAGATAGGGGTAGGATGGGAGGGGAGTAAAAATTTTGGGAAAAATGAGAGGGATTAAAAGTTTTGAAGAAAAATAAAAAGTTTTGACTGTTTTTAAGAAGTAAAATTTTGAGAGAAAGTAAATTGGAAAGTAGAATTTTGGAGGTAAAATATTCAAAAAAAAAATCGGGGGGAAATGGGTTTAGGGTAAATAGAGGAGTAAATGTTTTGGGGAAAGTGAAAAAGAGTAAAAGTTAAATAAAAAGATTTCGAGTAAAAATGTAAAATATTATAGTTTAATATTCAATTTATTCGAATTATTCAAGTTATTCAAATTCGAATTTGAAAACTCAACTCAATTCGAACTCAAAATTAAAAAAAATTGAGTTGACTCGAATAATTCGATTTATTTAACCCGAAATTCAAAATTTTTTTCAAAATTTTCAAGTCAAATCAAATTTTGTTCATTCCTAACTATTACATGTATGGACAACATGTAGAACAACTTTTTGTTCACTTTGCTCCCGTTTTTTTACCTCATTTTTGGAATAATATTTTACTTAAATGCTTTCTGAACAAATTAAGACTAATTTTGGATTCATCTAAAACCAAAAATTGCTCAAAATAGTCTGAATAAAAGGAAAAGAAAAAGTTATTTTTAGTGCATGTGGTGTGGTGTTTACAATATTATTCAACTCTAAATTGAGTACTACTTTTTTTCTAAATAAATTAATAAAATAACAACTTATAACTAATTAATTTGTATAGATAACAATCATAACTACACAATATCGTATCCAACCTTATATGTCAATTTTAGTTAAAAAATTTCTCAGGTGAGACTTTGATACCAATATTACTTCTGAAACTTAAAATTTCCATATCTACAAGATATAAAAAAATTTGAAGAAATTTACACATTAAACAAGTCCTCATACAATTTTTTTTTTCTTTGTAAATGCTCAATTTATTGTATGATAGCTGATGATACAAATGAGGTTTAAGAAACTTTATTTATAATTGATTTGGCCTCACATAAACGATAGAGATCAATATACACTAATGACTAAAATTCTAAGTATAATAAACTCTATACCTTATGAATGTTAGAAAATTTGACATATCTCGAAAGCATAAAATCCCACCTTCTTAAAGAAACAACTTGAAATCATTATATTTTATTAAAGTAATAAAAATCAAGTTGTGAGGGTGAACTCATGTATTGGAATCAAAAGGTTAACCTAATCTACATTTGAACTCTTTTGTTTTTAAAATTATTTTTTATTAATTTTTTAGAGTCAAAGAAAAGTGAACATATGCACTTATAACACTTAAATCTAACCAAGCTAAAAATAGCTTAACTAATAGAAGCTACTTTTAGTTAAGTCCAAATTTATTGAACCATTTTCAAACTATTTTTAATTAATCTAATCCAAACATTACATTTGGGCATTTTAGTCGATAGAACTCCTATATACATCTTTTTGATTTTGCTGAGTATTTTCTGTTACAATCTATTGTTAGATTATTATTTCTCATTTTATAAAGAAAGAGCTTGTCAAATCTTAGGGAATACATTATACAATAAAATATCCTTACAAACAATGCCAAACATACCTTAAACTATTCAACTATTATTCTTGATTCATTAAATTGATTAACACTTACAGCAATGAATTGTAAACCATATTTTTATACCAATATATATATTTAAAAATCAATCATATAATAATAAAAAACTTAAAACCAAAATTATCCACATAATAAAAATATAAAAAATCCAACGAATTAAACAAACCCTAATGTGATAATCTTTAAGTGAGAAACTTACTTAGAAAAGCATCCAATAAAAAATCTTAATAATTAAAATAATAAGGTTATCCCTTAAAAGCATCCTTTTGTGATGAACAGAATAAAAAAGAAGGATTATTCAGTAGCCATAGCGCCAAACTTTTCGCCCCATAGTTGAGCATCGGGCCCGATAGATTTGCATATATCTGCATTTCACTTTGAAAGGAGGATCCAATCAAAGCGAAGTCGTAAAGGAACCATGGAACCAAACACTAGAATTTTCAGGGTTTCGTTTTGCTCCACTACCTAAAGCTGCTATTCGGGAAAATAATTATGCTCCCTAATACTATAATTGTATTTTTTACTAATGCTTTTTCATTGTAGTCCATAATTTTCAGCACCAAAATAAATGCTTCAATCATATGATTAATCTAAGTTTTACTCAAATGAAATGAATATTTAGCTTTAGTATTGCAATACCATATATAAATCACTGAGTTGAAAGAAATATATATTAATAGGAAAAACATTCATCCTCCATATACAATTTATGCTGCTGATATTTTGGCAACTAATAAGAACATCCAACTTTTTTTTTTTGTTGTTGTTGTTTCTCTGCAGGTGCTTCTTTTGAACATATCATCAACTTTCACAGCAGAGGAACTTTCCGGTTTGCAGAAATTGTGAAAAAAAAATGGTGGAAGGTGGTAATATATCAAAACCAGACAAGACAGAGTTCACTGAGTGTTGGAAAACAACATGGAAAACTCCATACATTATGAGGCTTGCATTGTCAGCTGGTATTGGAGGCCTCTTATTTGGTTATGACACAGGTAAGATGAGGTCTTCTTCTATATGATGAATGATAAATGCGTTCGAAGTTTTATGTATTTCAAAAAATTATGCAAGTCACACACATTCTTCACATAAACCTATCAAGATGATGTTTATATATTATTGTTTTACTTTGGATTTTAAAAAGCTAAAATAGGAGGATGAGTATGGGCGCACGAGCCTGAACCCGAAAGCTCAGTTTAGTTCAAACGGATCGATTCTTTTCCCTGCGCGTGATGATAAGTGCGGTTCGGTTTTACTTCTCTCAAAAGCTTGTCTTTCAGATACTCTTCGGTTTCTCAAAAGCTTCTCTTTTAAACGCTCTCTGTTTTTTCAAAAAGCTTTTCTTTCAAATGCTCTTCTTTGGTTTCTCAAATACTTCTTTTTCTAACGTTCTTTGATTTTTCAAACGTTTCTTTCTATGATTTTAGTTGAGTATTTAACTGGATTGTTCTTTTTTGTTTCCTGTTTTTCTATCGGCTAACAAAAAAGTTTGTTTAATCCTAAGAGATACGCTATATGGCAAAATATACACTGTTTAATACACACAAGCTATTCAAGTCGTGTTCTTGGTCGGTTAAATTGATGAATATTTTTCAACAAAATGTCAGTTTAATTTGTAAATGTTGTTGAATTACAGGAGTGATTTCGGGTGCGCTGCTTTATATCCGTGAGGACTTCGAACAAGTCGACCGAAAAACATGGTTACAGGTTACATACTCTTCATTGCTTCACTTACCTGAAAAAACAAAAGGATTGCTGGTTTACTTGCTGATTAACTGTTCTATTATGTGCTGATTATCAGGAGCTCATAGTGAGTATGGCTGTAGCTGGTGTTATCGGTGGCGCAGCAATTGGAGGATGGATAAGCGACAGGTTTGGTCGGAAAAGATCAAATTTGCTTACCGATGTACTATTTTCTGTGGGCGCCTTAGTTATGGCATTTGCTCCAGCACCAGTAATGATTATTCTTGGAAGGATTTTAGTGGGTTTAGGGGTCGGAATGACTTCAATGACCGCACCTCTTTATATTTTCGAAGCTTCTCCTGCTCGTATTCGAGGCACATTGGTTAGTACTAACGGTTTGCTCATTACAGGAGGACAGTTTCTGTCTTACCTTATCAATCTGGCCTTCACTAAGGTAAATGTTACAATCACTAAAATTAGAAAATTATATGTCCTTGTCAATTGAAGTTCAGGTACATTGGAAGGTTTGATGAGCAATATGCAATCTTTGTTCCAGACAAGTTGGACCTGGCGTTGGATGCTCGGGATCGCAGCGGTTCCAGCACTCTTTCAATTGATCTTGATGCTGTCACTTCCCAAGTCCCCCAGATGGCTTTACAGACAAGTTACAACATTGCTTTTATATGCTATCTTAAAACTTATGTTGTATGCATTGTTGGTATGTTTCGATTCACATTATAACATTTTGTTGTTGTTCAGAACAAGGAGGAAGAGGCCAGATCCATCTTAGAGAAAATATTTCCAGCTAACGAAGTTGATGATGAGATGAATGCCTTGAAACTCTCCGTCGAAACGGAAAAAGCCGATGAGCATGCCATTGGTGACAACCTGATACAGAAGCTGAAGAGTGCTTCGAGCAATGTTGTAGTCCGAAGAGGACTCTATGCTGGTATAACGGTTCAAGTGGCTCAGCAGTTCTCAGGAATCAATACAGTTATGTATTACAGCCCAAAAATTGTTCAATTTGCAGGATTTGCTTCAAACGAGACAGCATTGGCACTTTCGTTGATCACCTCCGGTCTTAATGCCATTGGCTCAATCGTCAGTATGGTTTTCGTTGACAGATATGGTAGGAGAAGGTTGATGCTTGTTTCCATGGTTGGTATCATTCTTTGCCTCGTGTCGTTATCGATAATATTCCTCGAAGCCGCCAGTTATGCTCTGAAAGTCAACCAGTTTGACACTAATTCCATACCCAACAGTACATGTCGTAGCTATATATCAACCCCGAAATATTCATCATGGAACTGCATGTATTGCTTGAAAGCCGGTTGCGGATTCTGCTCGAATACAGCAAACGAGGCAATCATAGATTCCATTTTCAGCCATTGACATGATCCATTTTACATCAGTGATTGATTTATTCATTTCATTGCGCAGTACTCGCTTGGAACATGCCTGGAACTCAACACGGAACAAAGAGACTGGTGCCGTGGGACATGGTTCAAAAACGGTTGTCCAAGCGAATTCGGGTTCCTGGCAGTTGTTTTCCTAGGATTTTACATCCTTTCTTACTCACCAGGAATGGGAACTGTTCCATGGATTGTAAACTCGGAGATATATCCATTGAGGTACAGAGGCATTGGTGGGGGTTTGGCGGCTGTTTCTAACTGGATATCCAATCTCATAATTAGTTTGACATTCTTAAGCCTCACCAAAGCTCTTGGTTCGGCTGGCACATTCTTCTTATTTGGTGGGGTTTGCGTGATTGGGTTTAGTTTCATTTATTAGCTTGTGCCTGAAACCAAAGGATTGCCGATTGAGGAGGTGGAGAAGATACTAGAGAGTGGTTATAAGCCGAAGCTCTTGAGGGCCAAGTCTAAGGATAAAACCCAATTTGCCTAAGCCCATCTATTTTGTCCAAAATAATATCTTTTTCGGCCCTTTCTTTATTTCTACATACATAACATAATGGATTGGAATATTACATTTGGTAAGGTGGTTTAAATCTAATTATATATATTTCTGATTTTCCAAATAAAATATATAAAATGACGAAAATGCTCTCAAAATAATTCAATTTATTTTGTAAAGTGAGGTTATTTTTATTATAAAATAAAGAGAGATGGGGAGAATAAATAACAAATAAAATATGAAAACAATAGAGAATGTACTTTATTGATAAAAAAGGGTGATTACAATGCTTCTCAGAGTCTCTACTTATAAGCATAAGAAGTATAAAAAAAGTAGAGATCTAGTTCTAATAACTATTAGAATTTAAAGTACATCAAAACTTTATTTTGGTCATGATGGACATCTACTTAATAAGATATTCATAACACTCCCCTTTGGATGTCCATTAGTAGATAGTGTGTCTCTTTAAAACCTTATTAGGAAAAACTCTGTGAGATAAAAACCTAATGAAGGAAAAAGAGTACACAATCTATAATACGCATAATATGCTGCCTCATTAAAAACATTACCAGGAAAACCCAATGGGACAAAACCTGGGTTAAGGGAAAAAGAGTACAACGCGTATTTACTCTCCCTCATGAAAACATTACATATTTTATCATATTCTACGTATTCAATCTTGAATACTAGTTTTGTAAATGACTATTTGAATATATTTGTTAAGCATTTATATTACCATTCTTTTAAAAGTCATGAGTGGGGGAAATTTGGGGAAATATATTTTGATCTCTTTAGGAGATTCAACAATAATCATAACAAACTTTAATCATGATTCTTATATAAAAACACAAATAGGTATTTTGGATCATTTTATAATCCTCCTTCAACTACTCAAATTTACCACATATGTTCAAATTATTTCAATTCATATAAATGAACAATTTTTCGAGAATTTTAATATGCTTCTAGCATCCTAAATCCTTCAAGGATTTTAATATAAACTTTACTATATAATGATTCATAAAAGGTTGTAACAATAACCATTAGATGCAAGTTAAATTTTTATGAATTGTCAATTTAATAATATATATAAAAGTTATTGATCCACCACAAAAGAATATTATATCTTTTCATAATCAATACTAGTACTTAGCGAAAAACTTTATATTTTTATTCGCTTTTGTAAAACTACTTCATTTGCACCCTTATTGTCTTTATACCTTTAGATATTTGAACTACTAGTCCAAAAATTCCACGAATTTAATTGTAACTAAGTTGCGTCTTTCTATTTTGATCAATTTATTCCATATCTATGTTTCTCAATAGATTTATTCAAGGTCCTCATTTTATTTCATTATTTCAATAATAATATTGCATGCAAAATCATTGTCGGCCACTTTTATTATTCGGTTCCACATTTTCTCTAATTGACATAACTTATCGAGATCTCTTATTTTCATTATTTTGAAATTCAGTTTCAGGTACCTGAATCTCTTCTGAACTTTTACTTATTAGTTATGTCTTGGGTCTCTTCTGGAGCACTCGCCTCCATTATATGACCATCTAGAATAATTTTCATCTTTGGAACCGATCAATCTATTATTTATTCTAACTGATTGTCCTACTGGGACTTTGATTCAAATTAAAATATTAGATGGTATGTAACACTTGGCTATTCTCATTAAGGTTGTAAATACATCTAACAGTTAACTTTTAATGAGTTGTCCTTATTGAACTTCTGGTTCAATTACTCTCTCCCTAACTCATTACAAGTTATTGTTTCTCTTGCCTTAATGTCAGGAAAACTATCGAATCAAAATTGTAATCACAAATAATGTCATAATTGAATCTCCAATGCATTCAAAACATCTAACAATACAAAGAAACTTGTAATTAATATTTATTCCCAACTTTCTTTGAGGATTCACTCATCTTTGTGCGTTGTGGTGGAGCAATTGGAACATATACACACAAATAAAAATTCAAAGATTAGAAATATTTAGCTCTTGATTAAAAACCAATTATAATAGGAGTATTTATAACTTATTGGCTTGATGCTACAACATATAAACCAACATAATCTCATGCTGAAATAGAAAGTTTAGTTCTCATAAGTAATGATTTAACTATTAGTTGGAGGCATTTGATAAACAATTCAGCTAAATCATTTTGTGTGTGAACATGAGCTATAGGATGTTCAACTTTTATCCCAATTGACATGCAATAATCATTGAAAACTTGGGATGTAAACTCACCAACATTAGCAAGATGTATTGTTTTAATTGCATAATCTGAAATTAATCATTTAAACAAGCAATCTCGCAAATGACAAGTTGCGAGTTGATAAAACATGTGGTTATTTTGTAGATGCATCTACCAAAATCATATAATATCAAAACCATCCACATGGTGGATGAATGGGCCCATATTCATTTCAGAAATGCAAGACATTAAATCTCAACTTTAGCTAGTGAGTTTCTAAGAACCAATTTTTATTGAGAACAAGCAACAAATGAGAATTCTTTAAATTAAAGAATCTTCTGGTTCTTTAATGGATATCCATATGAATTTTCAATTAATTTTTGCATCATATACAATCTAGGATAGTCTAACTGGTCACACCAAGTAGTAAAAGCATTTGTATTAGTAAACTTCTTGTTTACTTTAACATGTGTTTTAATTGTACTAAATTGTAATAAACTGATAATTTTATTGTCATTCTTTTTATTTCGTATCTACATTAAATACTATTGTGAAATTTACTACTGGAAATCTCTAAAACACTGGGAATTCTATAATGTCACTAAGTTAATAAATATAATTTCCAAATAATTATATGTAGTATTCGCTTCAGGGAATATGTCAAAATCTTCAAATGCCCAAAAATCTATTAATAACAAACTTTGAGAGTGGATCTTATTTTCCATGTGTATAACAGGTACATAACTAATAACTTTTCATACATAAGTTTTCTCTCTTGCAAATTCTCATTAGTAATATTTTACCACATAATTTTAATTGAGAACTTATTCTAAATACTGTAGAGTTATACTCATAGTTTTTAAAAAATACTTACAACTTTAGATGCATCCAACCATAATAAGTTTTAGATAGAATTATCATATTCTATTACTCATGAGTAGATCTTTCACAATCAAACATTTTGCTTTCAACCCTTTAATGGGAATGATAACAAAATAATATCATTGTGAAAATAAAATAGAATAAAAAATAAAATAAAGAACACACAAATTTTACGTGGAAACCCTTTCGGGAAAAAAATCACGGGCAGAGGAGAAGAAAATTCACAATGTAAAATTCGAATAATTACAAGAGGAATAGACTATGTCTATTTATAGGCTTGTAAAGCCATATTCTAGTAAGACTGAAACACCTTATTCTAATCAATATCAAATAGATAGAATTTAATAAGGTTTAAAAAACCTTATTCTAAAATAAAATAAAAGAAGTGTAATTCTATATGGATTCTTCTTTTATTTTATTTTACCACTATATTTTATTTAAATAAGGATTCGAGTCACTTAATTCTAACAATCTCCACCTTGACACGAATTCTCAATGAACAAGTTCTTCATTGCGAACTCTCAACGAACAAGTTCTCCACCTCTTCCATAAAACCCCTTAAGGGTTTAACTTCAATAATGAACACCAACCAAGTCTAAGTAATGCTCAAACTTGGTTATAGAAAGTGACTTAGTCATCATATCTGCAGGATTTTCATGATTACTAATTCTACTCACAACAATATCACCACGAGCAATAATATCACGAACAAAAATGATATCGAACATCAATGTGTTTTGTTCTCTCGTGAAACATTTGATCTTTTGCAAGGAAGATGGCACTCTGACTGTCACAAAATACTGTGCTGATTTGAAGGGCTTCATTGAGTTCACTAAAGAGCCCCTTCAACCAAATAGCTTCTTTGCAAGCCTCAGTAATCGCTATGTACTCAGCTTCAGTGGTAGACAAAGCGACTGTAGTTTGCAAAGTGGCTTTCCAACTGATTGCACAACCTCCGATTGTAAAGACATAACCTGTGAGTGATCTTCTTCTATCAAGGTCTCTAGTAAAATCAGCATCAACATACCCAATGACTCCATCTCTAGTTCTTCCAAACTGTAAGCAAACATCAGTAGTACCTCGTAAGTATCTTAAAATCCACTGAACTGCTTTCCAATGTTCTTTACCGGGATTCACCATATATCGCTAATCGCACTAATCGCATATGATAAACGGACGTGAACAAACCATAGCATACATGACAGATCCCACTGCAGTAGAGTATGGAACATGTGACATATACTTAATCTCATCATCTGATTGTGGGGACAAAACCGATGAAAGTTTGAAATGGGCTGCTAAAGAAGTACTAACAGGCTTAACACTCTGCATATTGAACCTGCAAAGAACTTTCTCAATGTACCCATTCTGACTTAGGTACAATTTACTTGCTTTTCTATCTCTGAAAATCTCTATACCAAGTATCTTTTTTGCTGATCCCAAATCTTTCATCTCAAATTTTTCACTTAGTTGGGCTTTGACCTTTCTTATCTCTCCTTTATCTTTTGCTGCTATCAACATGCCATCAACATAAAGAAGTAGATACACAAAAGAACCATCACTATTTTTCTTAAAGTAAACGTATCTGTCAAAACTACTTCTTTTGAAATAATGAGAAGTCATAAAGGAATCAAACCTCTTGTAACACTGCCTTGGTGACTGTTTCAAACCGTAAAGGGACTTTTTCAGCAACCAAACATAGTCCTCTTTTTTCTGAGACTGTAAAATCCTCTGGTTGTTGCATTTAATATCTTCTTCAAGTTCTCCATGCAAAAATACAGTTTTTAAATCTAACTGCTCAAGCTCCAAATCATGCATAGCCTCAATACCAAGCAAAGCTCGAATCGAACTATGCTTCACAACTGGGGAGAACACATCTGTGATGTAACGCCCCGTACCCAAGACCGTTGTCGGAGTCGAACACAAGGTGTTAACGGACTTAATTCATTAATTAAACAGCTCATACAATTCATTTTAAAATTTCCAGACAAGCTAGCTAACTGCATCACAGTCGCTTTAAAAATCATATCTCGAGTTACGAAACTCGAAATCCAATTCTGTAAATTTTCCTGAAACTAGACTCATATATCTATCTACTAATTTTTTTCTAGAATTTTTGGTTGGGCCAATTAGTACAGTTTATTAGTTAAAGTCTCCCCTATTTCAGGGTTCGACTACTCTGACCTCTGTGTATTACGAATCAGATATCTCCCTTTGCAGAGCTTCAATGACTATGACGTTTGTCTCTAATAAAACTAGACTCAATAATAAATCTTTAAATATAAAGAATGACTTCTAATTATCTTTGTAAAATTTATGGTGAATTTCCAAAGTCAGAACAGGGGATCCAGAAATCGCTCTGGCCCTATTTCACAAAAATTTAAACATCTCATAAAATATAGCTCATATACCTGTTTCGCTTCTTCCATATGAAAATAGACTCATCAAGCTTCGATTCCATAAATAATTCATTATTTAATTCCATTTTTACTATTTTTAGTGATTTTTCAAATTCACGTCACTACTGCTGTCTGAATCTATTTTATGGTAAATTTTACCTATTTCATGGTTTCCATGGATTAGATAGCAATTTGACATACATAACACCAAATATGATCATGATTAGCCATTCCAATGGCTAATCATTACCAAGCATTTCCATACCACTCAATAACCATATCATAAGACCATATATACAAAATGATTATAATGCTATACATGCCATACTCAAAATATACAAGCCATTATGCCAAGATGGTATACGGATAGTGTGAGCGAGCCTCCCACCGCTCCCGATTTCGAGCTGGCTTGTCAAAACTACAAGAAATGAAAAGGAGGAGTAAGCATAAATGCTTAATAAGTTCACATGCAAATAGCAAGTAACATAACCATATAAGCAAACATAAAACATCATTTGCATAATCATCACCAAGACATTCATATCACATTTTCATTTATCATCTTACCATATTGTTGTTATATCGAAGTTTTCAACCCGAGGGTTAAGTACATACCTGTTCAAAGTATCCATTTCACAACACTTACCAATACGTCCCTTTCATCTTGAGTATTCCTCCATTTGAGTAGAACTTTACCCGTTGAACACATCGGAATATAATTCGGATACATGGAAAGTTTGCACATAAGTGCCACATATGTAGCCAAGCTACCATGTAACCCGCCTATAAGTGAACTCGGACTCAACTCAACGAGCTCGAGCGTTCACATCCATGAGTGAACTCGGACTCAACTCAACGAGTTCGGATGCCTAGTTACATCTCACGAACTCGGACTCAACTTAACGAGTTCGGACATTTGCATCCATAAGTGAACTCGGACTCAACTCAACGAGTTCGGATGCTCGACCATCCTAGTGACATGTCACTTGTATCCTAATCTATTCCTAAGGTTCAAACGGGCTTTTTCCCTCGATTTCACATTTTCCGTCTTCCATGGAATATCGGAACCGATACTCGGTAGCAATTCATATTTATCAATTAGTAAACATAATTTGCATATTACTCAATATTAACCACAAAGCATAATATTTCACGATAAAAAAAATCAGCATATCATATAATTAACATCAATAACTTAAAAATAACAATTATGCTACATTATTTACACATGAACTTACCTCGTATGCGAAAATGGCTACTTTTACCATTTCGTCCACAACTTGGTATTTTCCCCATTTTAGCCCGAATTTTAGTTTTCCTTACTCTATCATTTAAAATATAGTCTAATTAGGACTCACATTATTCAAATTGACCCAAAATCATATTTTTGAAAAATTACAATTTTGCCCCTAAACTTTTGCATATTTACACTTTTGCCCTAAAGCTCGTAAATTAAACTTCAGTATATTTTCTTATGTTTTATAACATGCTGATCATTTTCCCCTTCTATGGAAACATCAAATTCTCACTCTAACATGTACTTATGACTATTAGGTATTTTTACCGATTAAGCCCTTTTGCTCGTTTTCACTTAAAACCGAGTAGCACAAGTTGTCTAACATAATTTAAAACCTCATATTCTATCATAAAACACCAAAATACACAAATTTCACCTATGGGTATTTTTCCAAATATAAACCCTAGGTTAAATTATTGCTAGCATAAGCTAATCGAGCTACCGGGACTCCAAAAACGTAAAGAACTTAAAAAACGGGGCTAGAATGGACTTACAATCGAGATTGGAAGCTTGAAAAACCCTAGCCATGGTTTCTCCTTGCTATATTAGGCCATGGGGTTGAAGATGAGTAAAATTGGCTTTTAATTTTGTATTTTAATTCATTTTACCCCTAAATGACCAAAATGCCCTTACTACTAAACTTTCCAAAATTCCATCCATGTCCAATTTTGTCCATAGACTTAAAATTGGTAAAATTCTATTTAAGACCTCCTAATTAATATTTCAAAACAATTTCATACTAGAAACTTCTAGAATGCAAGTTTTGCAAATTATTCGATTTAGTCCCTAATTTCAATTTAAGCACTTTATGCATAAAATTTCTTCAGGAAATTTTCACACAATCATGCAATCATATCATAGACCTCAAAATAATCATAAAATAATTATTTCTATCTCGGATTTTGTGGTCACGAAACCACTATTTTGACTAGGCCCAAAATCAGGATATTACATGTGAAGTCCACTCCTGGAATTTGACAGTAACCCTTTGCAACAATCCTTATTTTATATCTAGGTTCTTCAACTCCTGGACTCCCTTCTTTCTTTTTAAGCACCCATTTACAACGAACAGTCTTCTTACCTTTAGGAAGTTTCATAAGATCTCATGTTTTGTTTTTGTAAAGTGATTCCATCTCCTCTTGCATAGCAAACATCCATTTTTTTGAGTCTTCACAGCTAACCGCATCAGAATAATTAGATGGCTCTTGGTTTGCATCTATATCTTCAGCCACATTTAAAGTATAAGCAACTAAATCAGTTCTGGCATACTTCTTTGGAGGTTTAATTTCTCTTCTAGTTCTATTTTTGGCGATAGAGTATTGTGGTGAAGAAACAACTCTATTTTCAATTTTTGTACTGGCTTGAGGAGTTGACTTTGTATTAATCTAATGCTCCACCTGCTTTTGATTTTCTTTATTGGAAGAGTTTTTAAAAGATAAGTTATGTAGCATAGCAATTTCATCAAAAACAACATCTCTGCTAATCACAACTTTTCTATTTTCAGGACACCATAACTTATACCCTTTTACACTAGCTTTATAACCAAGAAAAACACATTTAATGGATCTCGGTTCCAATTTTCCATTATCAACATGAGCATACGCATGACACCCAAAAATCTTTAAATCAGAATAATTAACAGTATTACCAGACCATACCTCTTGTAGAGTCTTTTTCTCAATGGCAACGGATGAAGATCGATTGATAAAAAAATATGCAGTAGAGGCTGCTTCTACCCAAAACGACTTTGATAAGTTGGCATTTGACAACATACATCGATCATTCTCTATGATCGTTCTGTTCATTCGTTCTACAACGCTACTTTGCTGTGGAGTATGACGAACTGTTAAGTGTCTCATAATCCCTTCTGACTTGCACAATCTATTAAACTCATCAGAACAGAACTCTAAGCCATTGTCTGTGCGGAGGTATTTTATTTGTTTTCCCGTCTATTTTTCAATCAAAATTTTTCAAGACTTAAATACAAAAAACACATCGCTTTTCTGCTTCAAGAAGAACGCCCAAATTTTTCTGGAAAAATCATCAATAAAGGTTAGCATATAATTAGCTCCACCTCTCGAAGGCACTCTAGATGGCCCCCACAGATCAGAACGAATATACTCCAACATTCCTTTCATGTTATGGATTCTTCTTGTGAATCGAACTCTCTTTTTCTTCCCAAAAACACAGTGCTCACAAAAATTCAGTTTGCAAATTCCTTGCCCATCAAGAAGTCCTCTTTTGCTCAATTCTACCATACTATTCTCACTCATATGCCCTAGGTACATATGCCAAAGTTTAGAATATCATCATCTGACAAAGAAGAGGAAGCGACAGTTGCATCACCACTAACAGTAAAACCCTGCAAAACATATAACTTGGCAATCTTTCTCTGACCTTTCATCACAACAAGGGACCCTTTGGAAATCTTTAAAACCCCACTTTCAGTTGTGTATCTGTACCCTTTTGAATCAAGAGTACTCAACGAAATTAAATTTCTTTTCAATTCTGGAACATGTCGTACGTCTCTAAGTGTTCTGACAACTCCATCAAACATCTTAACTTTAATTGTTCCAACACCTATGATTTTACACGAAACATTATTTCTCATCAAAACAACACCTTCAGACACTGTTTCGTAAGTTGTAAACCAATCCCGATTGGGACTCATGTGGAAGGTGCAACCTGAATCAAGTATCCACTCTTTGCTTATTTTAGAATCATTGACAGAAGCAACTAGAAGTTCACCATCGCTGTAGTCTTCTACAACATCAGCTTCACCGAAATTTTCTTGTTGTTTTACCTTTTGATTCGCAACCTCCCTTTTAATCTTTTTTTGTAGCTTATAGCACTCAGATTTAATGTGCCCTTTCTTCTTGCAAAAGTTACAAGTTTTACCTCTGTTTGAAGACTTTAATCTACCCTTAGATTTACCGCGAGAATTGTGTTCCTGTGTCCTTCCACGATCATCATCAGCATTCCGATCTTGTCTCCCACAAACAATAAGAACCTCTCCTTGAGAGTCAGGTTTAACCACAAGATGCTTCATCTTATCATATGAGGTTAAAGAATCATAAACCTCATCAACTGTGAGAGACTCGCGGCTATATAAAATCTTATCTCTAAAGGTTGAATAAGACGGGGGTAATGAACAAAGTAGAATCAACCCTAGATCTTCCTTATCATACTGAACCTCCATGGCCTCTAAGTTTGAGAGAATTTCTTTAAACACTGTTAAGTGCTCGTGTACAGACGCACCTTCCTCCAAACGATGAGCATAAAGATGCTACTTCATATGCAACTTGCTTGTTAGAGTTTTCGATATACATATTTGTTTTAGCCTCTTCCATAATGCAGTGGTAGTTTTCTCTTTCATCACATCTTGCAAAATTTCGTTAGACAAATGCAGATGTAATTGTGTTAACGTCTTTCAATCCTTACGCTTCTTCTCTTCATCTGTTAATGTCAAAGGCATCTTATCTATCCCTAGAAGGGCATCCTCCAGATCCATCTGCACAAGAACTGCTTGCATCTTAATCTGCCACAACGCAAATCTGGTATTGCGATCCAACAGCGGAATTTCATACTTCAAAGATGCCATTACCGTGATCGAGATGAACAACTCGGAAGCTCTAATACCAATTTGTGAAAATAAAATAAAATAAAAAATAAAATAAAGAACACACAAATTTTACGTGGAAACCCTTTCGGAAAAAAAACCACAGGCAGAGGAGAAGAAAATTCACTATGTCGAATTCGAATAATTACAAGAGGAATAGACTATGTCTATTTATAAGCTTGTAAAGCCATATTCTAGTAAGACTGAAACACCTTATTCTAATCAATATCAAATAGATAGAATTTACTAAGGTTTAAAAACCTTATTCTAAAATAAAATAAAAGAAGTGTAATTCTATATGGATTCTTCTTTTATTTTATTTTACCACTGTATTTTATTTAAATAAGGATTCGAGTCACTTAATTCTAACAATCATAAATATTATAAATTAATAATTCAATCCCTTTTTTATTCATATGAAATATAATCTTTTTCTCATTCACAATCTCAATATGAGATCCATTACAAATAAAATTTAAAAGTAATGCATTTACCATCACAAATTTTGTGATTTTTAGATAGTGATATATTAGCTCTTGTAGAGCTTTCAACTAATTTTGTACTATCAAATATTAGAATAATATTTGTTTGTTTCATACCAAATAAAATAAATATTTTCTATCGTAATGATATAATTCATTACTACATTTTTATATTATTCCTCAACTAATATTAATGAAATAAAATATTTGGGCATACGCCACATATGTTGCCAAAATTTTTCATATCACATTAATAACATAAGTCAATAAATTTTCATGTCACATTGATAACATAAGTTATCTTTACCCTTTGAAAAGTTATCTTGAGAACTCTCATTGTTCTCTTATTTATTACTATATTCTCAATTTTAGTGATCCATGAGTATATCTTTTATTTTTTTATATTTACATTCACTTCGGGGAATGCAACAAATCTAGTAGGACGGACTTATAAACATCCCAATAGATTCTTTATTTCATAATTACCATCGCAAACATGCTTGAGATTTCAAATCAAAATCTATCTATGTATGTTGTCATGATTAGTCTCCAATTATAATAAACAATAAATAAAACATAGTAAAATATACCTGAATATCTTTAACATCATCGTCATCACTAAAAGGTATGAGATAGTTCGAAAATATTCTTAATTTTTTATGGATAACGATATCAAATCTTTCACCATCCTTAAGAACAAAAAGTAAAATAAGTTAATCAAAACAATGATAACATATAATGAAAGAAGAATGAAAAATAATAATAAGATATGAAACATTAAATAAAAGAAACTTCCTATAAAAACTTTGCATCTTGCTATCAAAGAAATTGAAAATCATGGAGGATAAATTTGATCGTCGATAAAAGCAATTATCACTTTGAGCAAGATCGTGCCGATAACGTGTTATAAAATAAAGAGAGATGGGGAGAGTAAAGAACAAATAAAATATGAAAGCAATGTAAAATGTACTTTATTGATCAAAAAGGGGTCATTACAATGATTCATCAGAGTCTCTATTTATAGGCATAAGAATTATAAAAGAAGTAGAGATCTAATTCTAATAACTATTAGAATTTAAAGTACATTAAAACTTTATCTTTATTATGATGGACATCCACTTAATAAAATATTCATAACAATTTTCATTTTTTTTCTATTAAGTTGATATTAGATTAACTCATGATATCAATTTAATCAAAAGCTTATAATAAGTATATAGATACACAAAAATATTTGAAAAAATAATGAATAAAAAAGTTAAATAATTCTTTTCAAAAGAAAGTTAAATAATTGTATATTAAGAAAATATTTGATACATTGTCGGTGAAATTTTTAGTCCTTACAGATAGTATCAAGAGATTGATAAGTACAGTAAAATATTAAAAATAAATATTTTAAAAATTTATATGATAAGTTTTAAAGCCACTTGTAGAATAATATATATATATATTGTTAAGTACCAAATACTAATTATTATATATTATGAAATAAAATCAATAATTAATATTTGCTAAAATATACAGTTAAAATTGAATTTGAAGATAAATAAGGTTTTTAAAGTGAAAAATATTTATAATTTATAATTTATAATTTTAAATATTTAATTTTTTCTTAATTGGATTAATTTCATTGAGTCAAATAACATCAAGTTAGTCAAGATGTTATTGAACTAGAATTTGTCACATCGAGGACGTGGGCAAAATTAAAAATAATTATAATTTTAAAAAATTGAAGAATTTTTTAATTATATATAAAATTTTCATCTTAAAACTAATGATATTTAAAATAGTGAAGTAATTTATTGTAGAAGAAAATATAAAGGGATGTAGGGGGAACTGAATCTAAATACTTTCATTTAAAAATAAATAAATATTTTACCTTTTAAATTTTAATTATAAGAATAAGATAAAGAGGTGCGGAGTGAATTTCCAAGAAAGCCATCATTTATTCATATAAAAAAAAAAAAGGAGGAAAGTAACTGCTGTGATTCATTGTGTTGACTTCGTAAGCATTCAAATGGATATTAGATGTCTTGGCTTTTTCCATTCCTGATATGTCTGCACCTCCTTGTCTGCCGCTGCTTTGTCTCCCTTTCTTTTACAACTTTCACCACAAATCAAATAAAAATATCATTTCCTCATAAGAGGGCCCTATATTAGTATAATATTAATTAGTAAACATTTTTAATTTTTAAAATAAGAATTATGATGAATCAGCACTCAACAATGAGTAGATAAATATATTTTAGATTCAAGTTAATATTGATAAAGATTAAGGAAGAAAGTTGTATGAATTTTGATTCACAGATTCGTGGCATTTAAAGTTATTTCATAAAAAAATTCAATTGGTGTAGATGATGCGAGCAGAGAAGACTATACAACATTAATTTTAATAGTCTAATGACTTAAATGAATTTTTTAAATATTTTAATGGTATTTTTGTAATTTTTAAAATTAATGACAAAAACATAAATTTAATAAGAGTTTAATGAACTCGGGTGTAGTGTACCTTACATTAATTTATACTTTGATCTTAATCTTTTTATATTACTTTTAACTGTCAACATTCAAATTTTAACTAAACTGATTTTTAAGAAAAAGTTGATTAAATTGTTAAATTTTAAATAGCACTAACGTAATAACTTGCATGAGAGTTCACACATACTTTATTGTTGACATGATTTTTAAAATGTATGAATTTCTTTTGAATATTTAATATTTTTATGTATTTATACAAAGTTCACATGAACTACTATGTTAATGGTGTTAAAATTTAAATATTTTAATAGTTGAATTAAATTTCTCCATAAAAATACTATTTGACTAAATTTCTCCATAAATTTTGAAGCTTCAAAGGCAAAGTGATCTAAGAAAATAATTAGGACCAAAGTGATATAAAATGGATAAATGTTATAGGTTAAAGTTATAATTATGCCAAAAATAATTAGAAATTTTATATAGGTAAATTACACTAAACTATTACTAAATTTATGTTTTAGTCACTCAGCTTCAGAAAGTTACAAAATGGTAACTTAACTATTTAAAAGTTTGAATTTTTAAAATCGTTATGACATTCTTGTAACAGTCCGTTTTCAATAAAATCGGAACAATAGTTTTGGACCACAAATCTGAAGTTGGAAAATTTTATTTTTATTATTTTATGTTCTACTGTATGATGAAATGCAATATAAAAATTTCGTTAAGAAATTTTACCTTTACCTACCTAATTTGATGAAAAAGACTAAATTGCATTAAGTGCAAAAGTTGAGTTCTAATAGCTAAAGGTATTAAATAGCTATAGAATTTTAAATTGGAGGTCCTTATATAGTAAATAAACCATTAGAATGCTTAGTGGTTATGTAACGCCCCAATTTTCGGGAATTCTGTGAATGTTGGCATAGGTTTAATTATGTTAGTGGGCCTCTAAAAGGCCCCCAAGCTTAAGATAGAACCTGACAATTTTAGTTAATTTTTGTTCCATAAGAAAAAGGGGGTGAAATTATGAAATAGGACCTATGTGAAAATGTTTGAAAATGCTATAGGCTAAATTGAAGTGGCCAAATAAATAGGAATGCAAAATAGGAGGATTTGCATGACAAACCTCCCATTTTACATGAAGTGGCCAGCCATCATGTTGTTGTAGACAATATGAGCACTTGATATCCATAATTCATGGTACAAATTGATAATGGGTTAGGTAAATGTTCCATGATAATGGATTAGGTGAATATTCCATGATAATGGGTTAGGTAAATGTTCCATGATAATTGTTTAGGTAAATGTTCCATGATGGGCATTTCATGTCTTTTGTATTAAAGAATTAAATGGATGAAATATGAAATTTTATTAAAAAAAAGGGGTGAAAAGAACAAAGTTTTGTCCATCTTTGTTTATCATAGCCTAAAGTTAGAGAAGAGAAAGGAGAGGAGAAAGCTCTTGAATGTTCGGTCACTTGGGGAAGAAAATTGAAGGTAAGTTCATGGTAGTTTGCTTCTATCTTGATGTTCATGAGTTCTTCTTGATTCTACCTTAACTCTGGAAGCATATTTTGGTTTTTAGTTGTGTTGTGAGCATTTAGTCATGAATTAAAATGAAGGAAATGGTTGTTGTTTCATGTTCTTTTGATGAAAAATGGAAGATAGGTGAAGTTGAGCCAAACAAATGAGCATGCATGTGCCTTAGATGCTAAGGGGAAAAATCGGCTAACATGTTGTGCTTTAAAATGATGAAATGGAGATTATACTTAAATAAAATCATAGATATGTGATGATTGATTAGTGATATACATGTTTAAATAACAAGCATGCAAGTTAGATGTGAAAGAGTGATTTGGTAATAAATCTGCTTGGGACAACAGCAGTAACGTAACTTTGGAAAATCACCATAAATTGTGGGAGATGATTTACAAGCTGTATAAATTATGTAATTAAAGCTTAATGAGTCTAGTTTCAAATGAAATAAACGAGAACATATTTTGAATTCTGTACAATGAGAAATTTGATTCGTAATGAAGAGTGGTCAAATTAGTTAAACAATGAAACATGGGAAACTTTAAGAAAAATCTGGTATTGATTGGCCAAACCAAAAATTCTGAAAATTTTATGGATAGAAGATATATGAGTCTATTTTCAGGGAAAATTAACGACACTTGATTTGGAGTTTCGTAGCTCCAGTTATAAATGATTTAGTGACTGTTGCTCAGGAAGACAGCTTGCAGTGAAATTATGATTATGTGGTAAACATTGACAAAAATTTGTTAATGAGTTGCTTATTGATTTCTTATAAGCTTACTATGATCTGTAGGTGTGGTTGGCCGAATATTGTAAGGGGTTAATATGTAGTTCGTATTTGAATAGTTAGATTAACGTGTTAGTAATCCAATTGTAGGTAGTTCGTGTGTGGATCTCGTCAGCATATCGTCGCAAACAGGTGTGTAACTAACACCCTTTTTCTTAGTCTGGATCGGCAAAAGTCGAAAAGCCGAAATGCCGAAAACCGGTATTTTGTAGATTTGCGAGTGTGCGAATGCTCGTGAGGTAAATCGATTAATGTTTTTGGTAAGCTACAATGTTTGGATTGCAAAGTGCATGATTTCGTGCCTCGATATTTTTGGGCTTAATGGGCCAAAATTGGAATGATAGCCAACGGCCCAATTCGGTAGGAACTCTCGATGCGTGATTCGTTAGTACGTGAAAGGTAGGAATATGCATGAAAACCCTAGAATAGATAAATTACTGAAATACCTTTAAAAGTGGAAAATTTACGCTTTACCCTAGGAGATAAATTACCAAATACCCCTAGGTTAAATTGACCTAAATGCATGTTTGATCGTTGTTATTTATTGCATGCCATGTTGTTGTTATCGATGCATGGACTGGGATATTGACGGAGGAAGTACTGAAAGTGGCTTGTCCACGATCTTGGAGGCTTTGCCTCAATTTATCGTTAATCGAGCAAAGGTCAGAATCGTGGAATGTTGAAATGGGTGGGTTGAGCTATTCCCTACATGGAGTGTATGGCTGGTACGGTGGAGTGTAGTGGTTGGTGGGTTGAGTAGTCTCCCAAATGGGCTTGCATATGTTTATTGATGTTGCATGTATTTTGAAATGGGCCTATGGGCCATACTGTTATCTGAATAAAGGGCTAAGGCCCGTTTATTGTCTGAAAAGGGCTCGCCCAAGATCATCTGTTACTGAATGGGCTTAGGCCCAATGGGCTTGAGTGACTTGGGCTTTGAATGGGTTTTCCTTACACATGAGTTTCCCAAACTCACCCTTCTTTAACCTTGCGGTGAGCCTTGATGTGGGTGACTTGGAGTGGAGGGATTGAGTGGCCATGGTGAATACTTTTGGGTTTGAAAAAGAGACTGGTTTTCTTAAGTTATTTTTAATTACTATTTAATTTTTGGGTTGTAAAAAGGCCATTTTAACTTTATTTTCTTCTTTGATTTTCTGGGATTATATTATTTTAAATAACTTTAAATTGATGGATACTAATTCAAATGGGCTAGACTTAGGGCGTGATTTTTTTTAAATAACACGACGTCACGAATATTCGATTTACCAAAGATAATCACTCAAAGAAATTTCAACTTGTTATAACCAAGTGTGGCAATGGATGTGGGCATGTCTAGGATTGAATCCAATCAGAGAGCTTGGTACTTAAGCAGCCTTCATGGCTCACCTCCTCTGTTATGGATACCTACCTGGTGCCCAGCTTCTATTCACTTGGTTAGTTTGACAAAAGTCAGCTTTTAAAACACTGAAAAGGGAACACGGGTTTTTTACTTCAATGTGGCACGTCGGATTCGGGCTTAATGTCTAGGCCGGGTTTAGGGTGCTACAGGTTAAGTATAAATAGTCATCATTGGAAATTTCATGAAATATTAAGCTTAATTTTGAAAATTATCAATTAAAGTGATATTAAATAAAATAAAAAAAATTTATTATCATCATCTACCACCAAATAATAATAAAAAAAGAAGAAGAGAGAAAACCTAGCCATGGAAGCTTGAGATATTAGCAAGCTTGTTTTGCTTAATTATGTATGTATTCTTGTCACGTTTTTTTATAATTTTTATGTTTCTGATATCATAGTAGCTTAATCTAACTAGCTCAGGGATTAATTTAAAAAATCGATAAAGTATTAGGGTTTTGCCATTGATGAGTATGCTTAAATTTTGAAGCTTTATGATAAAAAAAAATGAAAAGTTGTTGTTAGATAAACAACTTTTGTAAAGAAAATTTTGATTAAATTATCAATTAGGGATTAAATTGAAAAAGATAACAAATTTATGATAAAATTGTGAAATTGTGAATTATGTGGCTACTATTAATATGTATAAAAATTGACTAGGCTTGAGTAAGGATTAAATTGCATGAAAGTCATTTTCCAAGCCTAGGAACTAAATTGTAATAAATTAAAAGTATAGGGGCAAAATAGTAATTTTACTAAAAAATGTGTTGGACTAAATTGAATATGAATTATATTGAATCGTATAGATCCGGTTAGACCTAGTACGGAGTTAGATTGAGGCAAAGGAAAAATATCAGATTAGTCACCTTCGTATCTACATAAACTCATCGAGGTAAGTTCGTGTAATTAAATTGTACATTAATATGTGTTAAATTGAATTATTGTTTGTGAATTGTACAGTTGCCATGAATAAATACCAATTGTTTATTAAACGATTACCGAGTCCCACCTGAACCTTATGAAATTCGTAGGATACAAATGACAAGTCATTAGGGTTACCGATTTGGTTGGGGTCTTGCATGTGTTGTAGTCACACCACAGCTTGTATGAGCTTCCCGTTATTTAGCTCTCATGAGCTTCCCATTATTCAGCTTAGAGGAGCTTCCTGTTTACAGCTCGTATGAGCATACATGAATATAAATTGATGGATTATAGTTCAGTACACCTCGTGTGTACTACCCGTGTATTCAACGATATTTTAAATGGTTCAACGGGCACAGTTCTGTTATGAAATCATATGAGTTTGATATGAACTATTACTGATATATACATGAAATATGAGTATTTGATGAATTTAACCATGTGTGCTGGATTTTATATGTGGTTTTCATGGCTAATATGTTGGTGATCATGTGTTTAGACTTTTGGCCAAATTGATTGAGATATGCTATGTTTACTTACCTATTTTGTGGAAATATGGTATGTTAAATTATGCATTATACGAATTTCCTAAGCTTAAGTTCTTACTTTGTGTTATTTTCCATATTTTATAGTAATTCGGAAGCTTATTTGGGTTGGAAGCTAGTCGGAGCTATTTCACACTATCCATTGGCTCTTTTGGCACTTTTAGTAAATTAATTTCGGTTGTAATGACATGTATAGGATATTTTGGCCAATGTTGGTATATAAATGTTTTGTTGAGACAAGCCATTTGAATGGCTTGTGTTTGATGTATTTTGATGTGTTTATAGATGTGGCCTTAACATATTTAATGTGTGTTTGATATGGTTGAATGATGGAAAATTTATAGGAATATTGGTGATTGGTTTGAAATGGTATATTTGGTATAATTATGCATATATTCATTTGGTTATCTAGGTAAATACAGATATTTGGTTGACATGTTTTTAATTTGTCATTTGAGATGCCTAAGAGCATATTGGTTGTATATTGTGATAATACATGTTTAAGACTTGCTTTTAGCTTGATTTGAATGCCTTGTTATGGCTTGTTGATATGCAATTTTTTTTGTTTAGGTTGGTACCAAATTGGGTGAGAAATGAGGCTTAAAAATAACCTATTTTTGTCCACATGGACAGAGACAAGGGTGTGTGTCTCAGCCGTGTGTGACACGGGCGTGTGTCCCTTGTATCTTTAAAACTGCGCAAGTCAGTATGCTCAACACGGCCTAGCACACGGGTGTGTGATTTGGCCTTGTGACCCAAGTCAGAGAGTTTCACGGGCACGGACACGGCTGTGAGTCCCTATTTTGAATGCCCACACGGCCAGGCCACACGACCGTGTGTCCCTTGCAACTTTGAAAAATTTCAATGTTTTCTGATTTTTTTTGAGTATTCGATTTAGTCCCGACTTGTTTCTAATGCGTATTTTGGGCCTTGAAGGCTTATATAAGGGACAATATGTTTGTTTTCGGTTGGTTTATGATATGAATATTATATAATATAAAATGTTTGAAACTTCTTTCTATTTGTTCTGTAAACTTCGGTAATGCTCCGTAACCTTATTTCGACAACGGATTCTGGTTAGGGGTGTTACAATTCTCTATTCACATTGTTTACACCAATTGAAAGCTTTGTTTCCTCTTCTCTTCTATAGTTCAATTTCTTTTTTCATGAAACATCTTTGAACGTTATAAATTTGCTAATCAAAATTTAAATAGCTTTCTTCTCCAATCTCTGATACTGACTGTTAGATCGACTTGAATCTAATATATATTCTTCTACTTATCGATAGGTACTGATCTACCTTACTGATCGTCGAATCATTTTTTGGAACTTGTTAGCTAATTTTTTTTAAAAAAAAACTTAACAACTTAATGATTTAAATAAAATTTCTAAATAATTAAATGATTTTAACAAAAAATTTCGAATGGATCAATTATCTTTTTATAACGTATTAAAATTGAATGATAAAAATATTAGTGTGACGTCTACCTCTTACCAAAGTCTTGGACTGTCATGTCTAAATCCATGGCGCAATAACAGTCAAAGAAAAGATAAAATATTTTCTCTCTTATGAAAAGCGGTGACTTATATAATTTATTTTAAATATATTATTTACTATTCAATTTCCATATCATTACCCCACATCTTTCACTCATCCATCTAATCCCCAATATTTTTTTAAAATTAATAAAAATATGGGGAATCAATAAAATATCGGTTCAAACAGTAATATTGAATCGATTGTAAAGGCAAAATTAGGAAATTTATATAGTGGTATATCTTTTAAAAATTAAGATATTTATAAAAATTATGTAAATTTATACATAATATTAATACTTAATAAATTAATGAATATGAATAAACTCAACTTGATACTTTTGATTTTTTTTGTTTTGAATTGGTTTGTATCTCATTTTGGCTATACGCTTTTCTTTTTTTTATTGTTCTCCTCAACTTTACTGGTAGGTTTTATTTTAAATTTCTTTTTCATTCATGTTAAATATTAAAATAAATAAATTTAAACCTTAAATACACGAAGATTTTCATGAAGCTAACATACAAATAGTAATCTTCTTTTAAAAAAGTAAAAATCAATTAAATGTTTTTTGGTGTCGTGGAAATCAATCAATAAAGTTTGAAAAGAAAAGAAAAACCAAATTAGGGAGACATTTGAAGAGAGAGTGAAAGAGATTAAAAAAAATTTGAGAAAAAAGTGTTAAGTATTGAAAGAAAATAAAAGTGTAACACCCTTAACCCATATCAGTCACCGAAACAGAGTTATGGAGTATTACCGAAACATTCAGAACAATTTACAAAAAATTCACATTAATTACTATTCATTTACCGAAATTATTCATTATGTCCCTTAAATGGATTCTCAAGGCCCAAATCGAGTATTAGAATCGAGTCGAGACTTAATCGGAAACTCTAAGAAGTGTTCGCAAAATTTTCTAAAATTTTCCTAGGTGCAGGGCTCACACGCCTGTATGGTCTAGGGACACGCCTGTGTGACCGTAAGACACGCTCATGTTGCAGGTCGTGTTCGACCCCATGTAACTCTCTGACTTGTGCCACACAGCCAGCCACAAGCTCATGTGAGTAGGCCGTGTGATCAATTTAATTTTCAAAAAATTAGGTGTAGGGTTCACATAGCCAAGACACACGCCCGTGTTCTAGGCCGTGTAGCACACACGGCTGAGACATAGGCCCGTGTCTCTGCTCATGTGCTCAATTCTAAGCATTCTGTTTCTCGAATTTAAGATGCAAGAGACACACGGCCTAACTACACGTCCATGTATTGAGCCGTATGTCACACATGATCTAGACACACGGCTGTATGTTTGCCTATGTGGACAAAATAAGATCATTTCTAGCTTCATTTTTCACCCAAAATTTTACCAATATCCTGCACCAAAACTTACATCCAAATACCAACCAATCCAACCATTATATTCAAGCAAATTTTAACATCTAAATATGGTATAACATAACATACACATATGTTTATAATCTTACCTTGGTTTAACCTAGGCATTAACATCATTTGACCACATACACTTAACATAGCATGTTTTTATCATAATAACCTACTTTATAATACCAAAATAAACCATTACTAGCCATTCCAATGGCTAGGTTACAAACATCATTCTCAAGCCACTAATGGCCAAGTATCCTATACATGCCATTATATCAAAATGATTTTTACTATATATACCCAAAATAAGCTAGTGGATAGTGTGATGATGCTCCAACTGATCTCCAACTGTCACGAGCTTCCGAGCACTATAAAACAGGGAAAATAAATCTAAATAAGCATTACATGCTTAGTAAGTTCGTATAACAGGAATTAAAACTTACCAATTTACATTAAATAACATTAAGCAATCAATAACATGCTTTTTCATCAATTAGGCGAATTTACCTATACACATACACTCAATCAAACAAGTTAGTTACATAAATGTTCACATAAGCATCAAGTAAGCATAGATAAGCTCATCATACAATATTCTTTCAAGACATCATTCATTTCGTCTCATAATTCTCATATCATGTAAAGTATTTTATCTTTTGAATCATTGAAATTTCGATGGATATTCAAACAGTACACTTAAGGTGTACAATTTAACAACCTGCACATTCATATTCAGGAGTGCCCATTAAGGGCACTTAATCTTTCGACCCTCATAACATATAACAGGATTACCAGTCCAGGCTAAATCCTTTTTGTAATTTATGCTCAGAAGAGCTTAATTAGGAGTACCAGTCCAGACTAAATCGTAATTGTAACATATGCTCGAGAAGGGTTATATCAAGATTACCAGTTCAGGTTAAATCCCGTTAGCAACAATGCAGGACCTCACTCAGTAAAGAAATTTCGTTTATCCATCGAAATCCAATATTAAAACTGAATTTAACCTTTTTCAAACAATCTCAAGCATGTAACCATTTCTTATGTTATAACATTCAAATTAACTCACATAAATATAAAACACATTCCATACAACACAACATTCAATTTATCATATTTACAAGCTCAATTAAGTTACACAAACTTACGTCGACACTTGTTCGCGTATATAAATCTACTAATCTGAAAATTTCTCTTTTCCTCGATCTAGCTTCGAATTTGTGTTATCCGGATCTATATAAATGAATTTATTCATCAATTAATAACATTTCACATTCAAGTGGACTCAATTTACATACTAGAAAAAATTACCATTTTGCCCCCAACTTTTTCATAAATTCCAATTTTGTCCCTAGGCTCGGGAAATGAAATTTATACAATTTACTCTCTATTCCAAGCCTAACCAATATTTCGCTATAAAATTTACAGCACATAAATTTTATAAAATTCAGAATTTTTCTTCAATTTTCACAACTTTACATTTTAGTCCCTAAATCATGTTTTCATCAAAAATCATTTTGTAAAAGTTGTTTATCTATCAACAACCTTTTATTTTCTATCAATAATTTCAAATTTTCAGCATATTCATCCATGACATAATTTCCATACTTTGATAACTTTTCAAATTGATCTCCCAAATAGATAGATTAAGCTATCCCAGTTTCAAAAATATCAAAATTACTAAAAACGAGACAAGAAAACTTACCCAATTAAGCCAAGAAAGTTTCTTCTCTCTCTCCTAGGGTTTCCATGTATTTTGGGGATGAAGATGGCATAAAATAAAATGATATTTCTTTTATCATCTTTTAATTAATTAAATTAATTCAATTTCTAATTTAGTTCTTACCCTTTTTCTAAATTTCCATGGATGAGTCACCAACAAATATCTACATACTTTTATTTAATGGTCTAATTACCATATAAGGACCTTAATATTAGAATTCCATAGCTATTTAATCCTTCTAGCTATTAGAAGTCAACTTTTTCATTTTATGCGATTTGGTCCTTCCCGTAATTAAACACATAATCAATAAAATTTTCTTATCAGAATTTTCACAGGAAATTTCTAACATAATACGGACCATGTAATAAAATTAAAATAAATTTTTTTCAGCTCAATTTGTAGTTCAAATTAATATTCGATTTCAATTGAAAATTGAATACATACAAAAAGAGTTAATTTTTTTTTTGGTTTTAGTGGGTAAAGAGAGATTCATTTATTTTTATATAATTATTTTTTAAAAAAATTAGTGGATTATTTCAAAATTTTGTAGAATCAATCGTTTTAGCAGGATATTTTCAATTTTTTTGTGAGGTCAATTATATAAATTAATATATACTATATGTGTGTATATAAGTAAAAATTTTCTTTTCTTTTTCTTTGCGAGGTCAATTGACTGCACAATTCTTTCAGTGACTCCGTTATTGACCAGTTGGGTTGAGAACAGATGTGGATCAATTGGACTGAGAGCCAATATGGATTGGTTGGATTGAGAACCGATATGGACCAGTTGAATTGACTAAAAAATATGTTTAACTAGTTCAACCAAGTTTTTATTTTTAATATATATTTTTTAAAATTTAATTATTTTTAAATCGAACTGGTCAAATTGTCGAACTCGTAGTTTGACCAGTACAATCATCAATCTGATTCTAAATTCTTTTATTATAAGGTCATGACTAATTTAATCAATTTCAAAATAAATATATAAATTTAATTATTATATTATTCAATATTGAGCAAATATAGATAATTTAAGACGATGTTAACTATTTTCATTAAAAAATTATGGCATAATGACTTTTTCGATTCTCCAACATTACAAAAAAAGATCATTTTAGTTCTCTATTTAATTTTTCACCTCTTTCAATCATTGAATTTGTATTGTTTGTTAACTTTGCTGATGTGGATTGTCATGTGTATGCCACGTTAGTAATTATTTAATTTTTTAAAATTAAATAATATTATTTTTATTATTTTTTAATAAATTTAATCATTTTTAATTTAAAAAAATTAAAAAATTTTATCCATTTTTGGATGATTGGACAAACAACACAAGTTTAAGGGCTAAAAAGGTTGGGTCTTAGCAATTTAGTCTTTTTTAAAATATACAAATCAGTTTAGTTCTTACTAGATTTTATCACACCCACGATGTAGATAAAAATGTAGGTAACATTTTTTAAAAAAATGATATAATAAAAAATAATTTCAATTGAAAAGGTGAAGTTAAAATATTAAAATCATAATAATAATATTTTGAGTTTGAATGCGAGCATCTATTTTTAAATTAGAATGGAAAGACAAAATTTTCTTGAAAATTATACTTATGGCTTATTAAAATAAGATTTATGATAAATTCTTGATAATTAAGAGTTAAAATAGTTTAGTATTAAGCATATTCATATTGTTAAGTGTTTTTTAAATTATTTGAAAATTTTTAATAATATATTATTTTTTTTACGTTGTGTTGTATCTTATGCTTTTTTCTTAGTTTTAGATATGAAAATTGAAAAGTTCATGTTAAAATATAATATGTAACAATAATTTTAGCAATATGAATTTTAGTAATTACTAATAAAAATTAAATTTATATTAAAATAATTAAATAGTAACATAATTTATATTTGAAAAAATTTAAATATAATATTTTCAAAAATTGTTATGATTATATAAGTTTACAAATTAATTATAGAAGGGTAAACTTAAGTAATTAAACTATTATTTAACCTAAATATTTTAGAATATTTTGATTTATTTATTGATAAACATTTTAATGCGAAATTATTTTTTGTGTAATTATATAATATATGGAAAAGAAATGAAACCAATTACATGTAATTGATTTATATATTTCAATATTATTTTAAAGAGTAACGCACTAATATTTGTATATCAACATTTACTAATTATATAATTATATATAACATATAATAAAAACAACATTATAAATACGATCCATTCAGGGTAGATTAAAATATTATATTATTACGAGGTTTTTTAAAAATATTTTTAACTTAATGCATTATGATTTTTAAATCTTTATCAAAGATTCACTTGATTTTTATATGATTATTTTATTAAAAAATTCATGGATGTGCAATAATTATATATATAAGCATATATTTATACTATTATTTAAATTATTGATTGAGTTTGTATTACTTAATTAATCGGTATTAACTCGGTTAAGTAAATTATTATTAAAGGGTACAATTTTTTATTTTAAAACAAACAATAAAAGTTATACATATGATGAAATTTGAACTCATGCCAATTGCATTAGAAAAACTTTAAATTAAGCACTTAACCAAAGTTTTATTTCAAAATTTTTTGTACATTTTAATTTTATTATGCAAATTTTATTACATCCATTAATTGTATATATTGATAAAATTATTGATTGAGTTGATGTTATAAGTTAACTCGACACCAACTAAAGATTGATAACAACACTAGGATAATCAATTGTAATGCATTTAGTATTCTTAATCTTATGTATATACGTGTTTAAATTTCGTTTTGCTCACAATTTTATCTATTTTTATTTTACTATCAAACATATTTTATGTGTTATTATTAATTAATTTCAAACCGTACATTTTATTATTTATTAAATGTTTTAAGAGTGTAGTTCCCACATGCATGCACGTGTGAAATAATTTTAATATATATAAAGGGTGTGATTGAAAAAAAACCCAAAGTAAAATTACTATAGTAAAAAATGAGTAGGGTTTGAAACTTTTAAATTTTAATAAAGTTTAATACTACTTTTGGCTCATAAACTCAGCAACTAAATTTATTTTGGCATCTGAATTTGACAATGTGATCAATTTTGGGCACTAAACTTGAATTTTGTCAATATTTGATGATCTGACCAATGTTCTTGAAACATGATTGGGCTGTTTGAACTAAGAACTTACCTATATACTAGTTCAAATAAAGGGGTTGAACCATTTGAACTGAAAATTGCTTGAAACGAATAAAAATAAAAAACCGAGGCAAAAACTAATAGTTGAACATGTTGAATTGGCTTAATAATTTTTTTTTATAAATTTTTAATTATTATCGGCTTCGTAGTTGGACCAATCAAACTGATTGAATTAGAAATCAATGGCCTGATCGATTTAACGACTTATTCAGTTATTAGAATATTATATCCGACACTCCAAGATTGTAACCTGTTATTATCTTAAAATTTATATAAATTTAATAATTTTCAAGTGATGATATGATACAATTTCATAATGTCATGTCATCAAATTTTTATATTCTTCAAATTTAATGATAAAATAAATCTAGTTACTAAATTTAAATATTATTGAAATGAATAAAGAAAATAAAAATATTTAAATAAATATAATTGTAAAATTAGCAAAAAATTATTTTATCCTATGTAAAACTACCTCTTATAATAACGACCACCTAAAATACTTTTTCATTTTAATTTAACAGCTTATTTTTGGTGAGATCTTTCTTTGTATTGGGTTGGGCGGGGGGGGGGGGCTGCGAGCTTCTTTCTCTGTGTCGGTAATGTTTCTTTATCTCTCTCTGTTACAAGTCCTGTGCTGAACTGACAAGCAAGACAGGAAGAGGGACAACCGGGACAAGGAGAAATCAACAACCCCACTTAAAAAACTGCAACCATGGATGATGGACCTTCTCTTTCAACTTCTCTACCAAAAGTCGCTTAAATTGTTTTACACCTGGTGTTCTCTTCTACTTGTCCGTTCATTCACTTCAGGTGTGACTTTGAGACAGCTAACTCTGTTATTAACACATTGTTAAAAAAACTCTAAGGTGGGCATTCAGACATTGAAAATCTTTATCTGTAAGAACATTACATGAAGATTCATCATCAAGGTCTTAAACATGGAAGGTTTACCAAAACAATTCCAAGGAGTTGTTATTGACATTGATGGAGAAAAAGAAGAGCAAGCAAACCAAACAGATAACAGAGAACAAGAAGGAAGGTGTTCATCTTCTTGTTCATCAACAGATGAAGAATCTGGGACAACTGAGATCATCAAAGAGAGGGAATCTTCCATGTCTCATGAACTGGATCTGGAGTCTGGGGTGACTGAGACCAAGCTACATTTGGCAAAAATGGAGACAGATTGCAGGATTTGCCATCTCAGCTTGGATCCAAATAATCAAGAATCTGGTGTGCCTATAGAGTTGGGTTGTTCTTGTAAGGATGATTTGGCTGCTGCACATAAACACTGTGCTGAGGCATGGTTCAAGATTAAGGGTAACAGGTAACTAATTTCAGTCCCTTGGGCATTTTGTTTCTTGGATCATTACCCCCACTTTGTTCTTGCAATAGAAGTTTATAGAACATATTTGTTGAAATCTTAGTGATTTGGGGACTGAAATGCCCTGGAAATGCAATGCTTATCTAAACTGTGTACTATTACTATGTAAGATTGTGGAATTGGTCAGCATTCCATGCTGTTCTTTTTATGGCAGAAATGCTGTGATGGTACTTATTTTGGGTGTTGATCTTAGTAATTTAGATGCTTTAGTACACTGACTGTTTTTGTTCTGAAACTAAAGGGTTTTAATATTTACTATATTCTGCATTATACATTGCCAAAATGAAATTTCTGAATCAAGTATGCTTTACCATCCTATTTATGCTTTCTGTTTGTTTCTACTGTTACCAGGACTTGTGAGATTTGCGGATCGATTGCTCGGAATGTTGCTGCCGCAAACGAGACGGATACGGTGGAGCTGTGGAATAAGGCAAATGATTCCACAGCAACAGCGGCTCCAGTCGCAATTCATGCTGCGGAAACTCGAAACTTTTGGCAGGGCCATCGGTTTCTAAATTTCCTGCTAGCCTGTTTGGTCTTTGCCTTTGTAATCTCCTGGCTCTTTCACTTCAATGTACCCTCTTGAAAATATGCTGCAACAAAGCTCGTGGTGATATTTTCCAGTCATGAACCGGACTCAACTAGTGTCCACCTTCCTAGCACCCCTTGCAGTTACAATCTCCGTGCCAACGCAAACTCTCTGGTAGCAACAGATATATGTAGTATGGTGTCTATATTAGTACCATTAAGTTTTGTTATTGTTACAATTGATTCACACAAGAAGAAAAGTTTATCAAACACTTGTAATTCTCATCTGAATTGCAGCTTCTATACTACACTGCATTCTTCTTATGCCCTTATGATTGGTTCCTCTTGACCTCTTCTTGAATGTGGTAAGCAATTTAAGTTGATAGTTTGAGTTTACCGCTTCTATTATTTGGACTCTTTATTTATTTATTTATTTTTTAAAATAAAGTAGTTTGTTTTATATATTTGGATATGGATAGACATCCTTTAAATATGAAATATGCCCCTTTGTCTTTATATACTCATAATTTGACATTTCAAAGATGATCAAAGGATTCATCACATTCATCTACATCTACATCTACATCTACATCTACATCTACAGCTACATCTGCAGTAATGAATTTGGAAGCGCTAACCCTAGTAGATTTGTTACGTTACGTCATTCTCTTTGTTGCTTACCTTTTTCATTTTCCCCCCTAAAACCGACTTATGAGTACCCGTACAATAATTAATTTCATTGAAGTAGACATATTGGACAAAGTAGATAAACCTTTAGTCCATATAACTCTAAAAAATATAAGGGTTTAAATGTTTTATTAAAATATTACATAAGAGACTTAATGGACTACATAGAAAGTATGTAACTAACCAAATTGTCCAAAGATTTGTAAGATGAACCTCCAGGTTTTAGACAAAGATTGATCTTGTCTTTGATTAACTTGATCCTCTCTCTCATTTCCTGTCCCTCAGGTTCCACCATTAATCTCCTGATTGCCCTCTCAATCTCCCCTCTCTCTATCTTGAATTCCAAATGAACCCCAACCCTCCATACATGGCTTACAAATCTTGAGTCTGTCTTCTGGTCACCAAAAGATGGCTGACAGATCATGGGGACCCCTTCACATAAGCTCTCCAGTGTTGAATTCCACCCACAGTGTGTCCAAAATGCTCCCGTTGAAGGGTGAGCTAGAACTTCCTGTTGGGGAGCCCATTTAACTATGTGGGCTCTTTCCCCTACCATTTCTAAGTACCCATTTGGTAAAATTTCAAGCCATTCGGAGCCCTGGACCAACCCCGGTCGAACCACCCACAAAAAGGGCTGCATGCTGTTGGCCAGTCCCCAAGCTACCTCCAAGAAGTCAGCCTCTTCTATAGCCGCTACGCTTCCGAAGCTAACATAAATCACTGAGTTGGGTTGTTGTTTGTCTAGCCATGATATGCAGGTCCTGTCTTGAGGCAGTAAACTACTGGATGAAGCTGGAAAATACTTGTGGAAAGGACCTATGAGAAAAACTGGGATGGGAAATAACAACGAAAGTTTTGATAGAAATTCTTGCTCAAGATCTTCACATGAGTTCAATATAATCCCTGAAGAAGCCTTGGTTTCTTGAACTAGTATCTCAATGAATTGAAGAAAGCTTTCCCTATCACTTGCTTCCAGCATTGCTATGTCTTTGAATCTGAATTGTGGAAGCTCTGGGACTTCCATTTCTGCCACAGAATCTGACAACCAATAAGATGCAGCATTTCAGTAAACCTTTTTATTGCAGAAATGGAGAGTAAACAACAAATGATCTATGCGTACCTTGCAACGGAAGGTAACCCTTTTCGAACAGCAATGACATGGAGGACAAAACAATAAATGACGAGACATTACTGGTCCTTAACACAATCCTAGGAAGCTTAAGGTCATCAGCGACAGCTTGTGTGGAGTACCACAAAGCATCAGTAACCAAGCACGCAGTGGGATCTTCATCTTCCAAACTGGTGGAGATCAACTTAGCCAAGCAAACGCGAAATGGGGTTTGGCAATTGGAGTTGAGGAACTTAACGAAGGCCACAATACGATTAGGATCTGAAGAAATGACATGGTTTTCAGATAATCCATCGGGAATGGGGTAGAATCTGAAAAGAGGGTAGTTTAAAGGGTTAGGAGAATTGAAGCGAGTGTGGATTATGGAAATGGAAAAACCTCTTTCATGGAGGATGTTTGCAAGCTGAAGCATGGGATTTATATGGCCTTGAAACGGCAAAGGAAACAGTATCACTGATCCACGACCCTTCAGTTTCATCTCAAACTATTTCTCTTGATTCCAATCTCTATAATATGTTATACACACACACTATATATATATTGACACATATTGTTTGATGACATATATGATGATGACTATATTGATTTTCCAATAAATGAATTATTTTAATCTGTCTTATCTGTCAAGGACAAATATATGAAGCTAACTAGGAAGCCAAAAGGAATCAAACTTGTTCGTAACGGTTAGTTTGATTTGGTATTAATAAGTAAATTATTATTCAATATACTTATTTTATTAAAAGTTAAATTTAATTTTGTTGTCTCTATTAAAGATGAGAGTAAATTAATTTATACATGTTACGTCAAAGAATAAATTGGTTCTTCTATCTATTTATATTGTTAAAAATTATCGTGGTTGATGGAATAACCAGACAGTGACATGTGACGCACTATATGTGCCTCATATTGAGGTATAAAAATCAATTTTTAATAGTAGAATTAGATGAAATTTTTAAAAGAAAGTTCAATGCTCATTGATCTAACGTACAAGGACTACTTTGCATATTTTTTTAGTGGCTTTTTTTTTAGCTATATAATACAAATTTTTTAATAATGGTATTATATAGAAACTTTTCAGTATTTAATTTTTTTATTTGTATTATATAGGTAAAAAAACCTTTTTTTTAGTAGGGGGCAAAATGCAATCTGACTCTTAGTATAGAAACTTTCATGGTACTTTTACCGTTAATTGTATCATGTTCCATTTCTTTATTTAAAGATAGATAAAGAAAAAATATAATTTAAAGCCATGTTCAGCTTTTAAAAAATTTGACTTTTGTGTGTATCAAATAATTATCTTATAATACATGTTAATATGGAAGTGGTTCCGTATAAATTTTTTTTTGCTCGAAACCAAGTTTTCATGTCGGTAATAGTAATTAATTTCCTCATTGTGGATGCTTAAAAAGAAGTACACAGTTAATCATGAAATGCGTTCTATATAGATTTTGAGTTTATTAGTATTTTTCAAAAGTTTTTATATAGTTATAGCATATTCCAAGTATTTTAATAAGAATGTATTATAAAAATATTTTGTATACAAGTGAATAATTATATTACAATAAAAGGAAGGAGAAAGAGTTTACAAAAGAGAGATGGATTTCTAAATTTTATGCCAATCAATTTGAAACTCACGTTAATTTGTACTACAAAATATGTAAATATGATTTCATTATATAATATAAATGTTAAAATAAAATTTGAATTTTTAAATGTTAAATCAGAAAATAAACATAAAAAAAAGGTTTTAAAGGGTAAACAACTAATGAGAAGTTGAATGCACATATGTGACAGTGAAAAATAATTTAAAGAAGTGAAAGTTAGAAAATGAAATGAAAAGTTGTATCAATTAATAGAAGATCATAATCATACAATTAATGTGTGTGTGGAGGTAGGGCAGAATGATAGGTATGATTCCATCTAAAAAGGTACCATATTAATTAGGATCCCAACTAATTGGATTCAATTGAAAAGCAACTATAGTGACCCTTTAACTTAAATATTATACAAAATAATTTGATAAATTTAATACCAACTTATTATTATTGGCCACTATTTATAATTTTCAAAAAAAAAATTCTATCACCTTAAAATAAAGATTTAGATATAAAAAATTCAAAAATATATTATTTTGATAAATCACAATATTTTACTTTAAAAACATGAAATTCTTAACCAATAATTAATACAGGAAAAGAAATGAAAAGAAAAAGCCTTAAAACATTCGAGGACAACAGTCGAGGATCCTTCAAATCGCTGGGGTTTTTAAAGTTAGGTAGGTGTCTACATCTATCCGACTCACTCTCTTTACTTTTTATTTTTTCTACTTTTTGCGAGCGTGAGTGAATCAATATATACACACGTGGTTAAATTGTATTCAATTATTTTTATATTTCTACCATTTATAAAGTAATAAATAAAAATTAGTTTATTGGCATAATATTTATTTATCTTAAGAATATTCTGGTTCGCATTATAGATGTATAAAAAAGTGTTATACATTTATGCCAGTAAAATTTTGTTATTAGTCTTTGTATTTTAATTTGATTTATTTTATTTCTTGTATTTTTGACTTTTAAAATTTTAATTTAAATTCAAATAATAGTTATTAAATTTATTATGTCAAAGACTGCTAGTGATCTTGTATCATGTGTAAGTTGTGAATTTAGTTTCTTCTCTCCAATTTGATCGTTTCCAGTCCATATACTTTTTAAAATTTAAAATTTCAATCCTGACTCAAATGGTAGTCATTAAGACCCTTACTAAAATGGTGTGGCATTTTTGTTCATATTATGTACAAATAATAATCTGATATGGTATTATACATGTGATAATATGTTAGTCGCATAATATTTTGAAAACAACAAAATTTAACTTAATGAATTTAATGATTCCGATCGAGAGGCCAGGACTGAAATTTTAAAATTTAAAAAACACAAGAACTAACAATGGCCAAATTAAAATCTATAGACTAAACCCACAGTTTACGCATTGTACATACACTAATTTAACATTCATGGATGATTAATAGAAGCTTAGTTTAACATAGGACATGAATTTTAGTTTAACTAGACTCATTCATAGGACATGAATTTTAGTCCAACTAGACTCATTAAAGGAGGAGGTTTGGGCTTTCAGTTTATGTCCTTTTTCAATCAGTTCCTCTAGATAAAACAAGAATTGAGACTAGTCTTGCAAATAGTCTCTCTTTGTTATAGACTTTTATCCGACAAATACTTTCCTCGTTGTAATAACTAGGAGTGTATAAAGAAAGTCTTTGATTCTTATATATGGAAAAGGGCTACACCAATTGTTCAAGAAGGCACTGAATGGCTAAATGAGAATGGATTGAATGTTAAATTTTCGAGGACTTATGGACAAATAAAAGAATTATAAAAGATTGCCACATTAGCATTGTGACGCGAATCACCACGTCAACATCACAATTATAACACCTCATACCCGACTCAATTATCAAGTCTAAATTATAAAGTGTCACATCCATTATCGAAATAACTATAATCAAATCACAACTCAATTTATATCACCATCATCTCAATATAAGTTAAACAAGTATGTAAAATGATTACCTTTTTGCTCTAAAGATTTGGGCGATTTGTGTTCTTGTTTTCCACCTTCGTGTTTTGTGGCTCGATTTGGTGGTGGCTTTGCGTGTGTCCGTCTGAATTTTTTATTAAGGAATACTTAGACGGTGGTGGTCTTTATTTTGCATTGAAAATCGAGTCTTGTTGCAGTGATGCATTATGAAGGAAATGATCGTGTCGGTGGCATTCTGATCCGTTGGCCGTGAAAGGTGTCACGCCATGGCTGTTCTTGGGAGATGCAACATCCAGGCGGTGAAATTTGTCTTTCTTGCATGATTCCTTATGTTTTCTTTAATTACATTAGTGTATGTTTTATGTTTTATAGTTTTTATAGTTAAGACGGTTGTAAAGCAGTTTTTTAGTAATTTTATTGGCTGATTTTTTCGTTCTTGCTTTTATTTTGACTTTATTACACTTTTGTCTTCTTTTTGCTTTAAGTTCTTGTGGTGGTTTCCGGTTTTATTTTCTTTTTGCTAATCGAGCTTGCTGCAACTTTAATCGCTATTTTTCTTCGACTGTTTGGTTTTCGTTGTGAGCGAGTGTTTTGTTGAAATTGAGTTTTATCTCGATCTTGGCTACCTTCTCATTGGGGAGCCTGCTAGGTTGAGGAACTGTGAACGGTGGCAGACTTCAAAGAAGGGGTGCTCTCTGTGACGCTGTTCTTGGAAAGGGACCGACCTCGTGATCCAAGAGGTGGTGGCGTTCTTCATTGGCTTTTCCAGGTGGGCACTTCAGGAGTTCCTCCAACGTGTTCTAGCGTCTTTTCTTGAATCGGTGATTCGACGGCCCTAGACTTTAGTGGTTTCTGTTATCTCTTGATCTTCTTCTTTTTTTCTTTTCTTTTCTTTTGTTTTGTTTTTTACTCTTCTTTATCTTAGATTCTTTCCATGTATTCCTTTAACTTTTTTCATTGCGTTTTTGTAACTTGATGGGACTGTCTTAAGGGACTGTTTTAATGTTTTGTTGTGGTTTTTCTTTCTTTCTCTGTAGGAGTTTTTTCTTTTTAGGTTTTTTATTCATACTGGTTAGTGTTTTTCTTTCTCTGCTTAGGTCTCATCTTGATAGCTGCCTTTGAGTTCTTGATATTGCACTGTTGGTTTTCAATTGACTTCTGCCTTATTGATAATTTGTGAATAAAACTACTTTGTCTTTGTTTTGGCTTCTTATTTTTTGTTGGTTTAATCACTCGTCCTTATTGCTCCTGCATTTTTCATCTTTTACGTTTGTTTTCGTTGGATTTGTGGTGGATTAATTCATCTTGTTATATTGCATTTGAGTTTGGTTACTGTTTTGTTCGTTCTACTTTGTTATAAGTTGTCTGTAGAGTTGTTGACGTTTGGTGGTGAAGGGGCGGTGTTTCTTTGTTTCGCTGTTTCATCATTTTCGTGGGTTCCGATTCCAGCAGCTCTTTTTTGGGTGAGTTTAGATGGGCAGTGCGTTTACCTGTGGTTAGCGGTTAGTGTAAAAACAACGGTAGCGGTGTGATTAGATATTGTAGCGATACTATAGCGTGAGACAAAAAGTAAGCTAAACGCATCGTACCGTACTGCACCGCCGCCCCAAACCCACCCTTGTTCAGCTTGGTTGGGTTTTGTGGTGGAGTTTTCACGATGGAAGAAGATTTGAATGCCTTACTAGCTAAGCTGTCTTTCTCTGAAGCTGAGTCCAAACGGATGGTCTGTAACAGTAGGGCAAATCCGAATATGCAGGGTTTTGAAGCATGGGCTGTAGGTAAATTGATCACTAAGGAGAAATTCAATAGGGAAGCAATGTATCGGGTTCTGAAATCCTTATGGTTCACGAAGGAACCGGTGAGTTTTGTGACTATGGCTGAAGGATTATTTTTGGTCAAATTTGGAACTGTGGAACATAGGACGAGAATCTTCAATTTAGCCCCGTGGTTGTTTGATTAGAGTCTGCTTGCTATGGTGCCATTTATAAAGCGGCAGATTTTGGGACAGTATAACTTTAATATCATTCCTTTTTGGATCCGGGTTTATAACATCCCCTTTGAGCAAACGGATAGGCAAGTGGCTATTGATATTGGTAGCGAGGTAGGGGAGGTTATGGCGATCGATTGGCGAGATAGAGAGGGTTGTTGGATTGGATATATAAGGATCCGGATAAAGATTGACGTTTCTAAACCCCTACGACGCGTTGTGTATTTGGTTGGGGGGATGGAATCGAGGTCATGTGTGCTATTAAGTATGAGAGGCTACCGACTTTTTGTTATTGCTGTGGATGTATTAGTCATAATACCCAAAAATGTTCACAACAAGAAATGATCCCAAGGGGTGAGTGGTTCAAACTATCAATATGGCAATTGGATGAGGGTTAATTGGATTATTGATGGAGAACACAATCCTGATTCTTCCATCTCTCAACCATGGTTCATAGAAACTTTGACAGAATTATTGGCCTGAATGATTCTATGGGTAGATTGGGATGAATAGGAAGGAACTAGAAATCTCTTGTTTTTAGCTACTATTTCAGCTTGTTTACAACTTCATAGTTTTCTTCCACCTTTCATTTTAGTTATCGGGATTTTAATTGGCCGAAGCTCTCTGACCTTTATGTACAATGTCTGTATGTGGGAGTTACTAGTGTGGAGATAGCCTAAGTAGTTTGGTCTTTTAAACCTACTAAAGCCTTTGGACTGGATGGGTTACTACTTTCTTTTTTTATTTCTTTCAACGTTGTTTGCAAGAAGTGAAAACAAAGTTGGTTAATCTTGTCTCGGACGTCTTTTAGCAGTCTACTCTTCTTGAGTCATTGAGTGACACCCTTATCTTCTTTATCCCCAAGACTCGATAAGTAGCTGCTATCACTCAGTATAGACCAATCAATCTTTGCAATACTTCGTATAAGACTATCACGAAGATCCTTGTTATGAGGCTTCACACTATTTTCAGTAAGTTAATCTCCCCATTCTAATGAAGCTTCCTCATGAGATGTCAAACTCTGAATAATGCTGTAATCATCCAAGAAATCCTACATTCTCTTATGTGTATGAAGAGAAGGAAAGATACGATGATTATTAAATTAGATCTAGAAAAAGCATATGAAAAAAATTGAATAAAGCTTTGTTCGGAAAGTCCTCTCCTTTTTCAAGTACTTTTGAATGGATCCAAATTACCCACCTTCAAACCATTGAGAGGCGTTAGGAAAGGTGACCTCCTCTCCCCTTATATTTTTATCCTTTACATAGAATTTCTTAGTTTGATGATTATGAAAGAGGTAGATCAATGTGAGCGGCTCCCCATCTATGCCTCAAGGAGCAGTCCCCTCTTCTCCCATCTACTTTTTGTGAATGATGTTAATCTTTTCACGTTGGAAATTAGAAAATTGTTGTTTCCATAAAACATATCCTACAAATCTTTATGTTGGAATCATGGCAAATGATCAATTTCAGCAAATCTCAAGTACTTTTCTCTCCCAAATGCCCAGTTTTTACCAAGGTTGAAATTGCTAACACTTTGAAATTACCTTGGAAAGTATCTTGGTTTTCCCATACACTCTAAGCGAGTTTCGAAGAGTGGTTACGACTTTATTATTGATAAAATGAGGCATAAATTGAATTCTTGGAAAGCGAACTTCCTTTCTCTCAGCTTGTTAGGCGACTCATTCTCATCCAGTCCACAATGGTCACCATTCCTAATTATTACATGCAATGTTGTATGCTCCCATTTAGTATCCATTATCAGTTGGATTGCATCAACCAAAATTTGTTATGGGGCGACACCAACCAGTCCAATCATGGCCACCTTGTTAAGTGGGAGAGGGTAGCCTGTCCTAAAGTATAGGCGGTATGGGAATCCCTTATGCCAAACCTAAAAACCAAGCTCTCTTGGTTAAGCTTGGTTGGTGTTTAATTTAGGTAAAGGATACGCTTTGGGCTAAAACCTGTTAAATATGACTCCTATTTTCAGTCAAATTTGAGAAATAATCTTTCAGTTAAACTCTGTTTACTTGTTTCAATCAAACACTGATTAGTTTAGATTATTTTATTATTATTTGACCTATGAATTTAGCCTATAGATAGGCTCTTTTACAACCTTAGAAAAATACTCTCATTAGAGATTAGAACCCATAACACATTTAGATAATTTTGTGTTTACATTTTGTGGGTTCTTTGTTTTCGGGTTTTCGGGGTTTAGTTTTTATCTCCATCTTTTGTACTCTTCGTTCTTTTGCCATTATAGTAAAATTATCTTTACCTGTGGTTTTTTATCTTCTTTGGAGGGGTTTTTCCACGTTGAATTTGTGTGTTCATTTTTTCAATTTATCCCGTTATTTTACTTGTTCGCTGCTTAATCGGGTCGAAATCCTAACAAGTGGTATTAGAGCTAGTTCAATATTCATAGATCATCCTGTTAAGAGATGGCAGCAACAAGATTTGAAATTGAGAAGTTCAATGGTAAGACAAATTTCAATCTGTGGCAAGTTCGAATGATGGCAATTCTAGTTCAATCTGGTTTGAAAAAGGTTGTTACTAGGAAAAAGCTTGAGAATCTAAATAAAACAGAATGGGAAGAGCTTGATGATAAGGCTTTATCTGCAATCCAGTTGTGCCTCGCGAATACCATATTGCAGGAGGTATTGATGGAGAAGACCTCATCCGCCTTGTGGAAATGGTTAGAAACTCTTTATGAGACTAAGTCTCTGGCTAATCGTTTAGTGTTGAAACAACGTCTATTTACGTTTCGCATAAACGAAGGTGAGCCTCTTAGAGATCACATCAGTTAATTTATTACTTTTTTAAATGATTTAAAGAATGTTGAGGTTCATATTGACGATGAAGATCAGGCTATGCTATTATTGTGCTCTTTACCCCCTTCATACAAGACTTTCAGGGAGACCTTAATTTATGGCAGAGACAAACTCTCGTTCGAAGATGTGAAGGGTCATTTGTTGAGTAGAGACAAACTCGACAATGAGTTTCATTTGGATAGCAAGATAGATAGACAAGCTTCCGTTTTGGTAGCATCAAAGAAACGAGATAAAAGGTGTCGCTATTGTAAAAAGTTAGGTCACGTCAAAGCATATTATTATAAACTGCGAAATAAAAAAGCTGCTGAGAGTAACGAGGAAGATGTAGCTGGTGCTAATTTGGCTGATGAAAATGGTGATGATTTCTTGTTAGTGTCAACAAGCGATAACACCAAGCTCACGTCCGAGTGGATCCTAGATTCAGGATGTTCTTTCCACATGTGTTCCAATAGAGAATGGTTCTACATATACAGTTCGATTGAAGGTGGAGTTGTGCGCATAGGAAACGATTCATCTAGTAAGGTAATTGGTATTGGTACTGTTTCGTTGAAGAGAGGTTCTCTTTTAGATGCAGGTTTTGAAAAGTTAGGGCACTGTGTTCGTTATCAGACCCGGGTTAATTTTGATTTGGCAGTGTACAAGTCGAAGGCTAGAAGTCTTCCAGTTTCTAAGCACAAATTCGACTTAGTTAATTCCCTGCATAGTTCAAGATAGGCTCGTGGCGGGCTTTGGCAAAGATGGAGTTGTGAAAATATGAGTCAAGGTGGAGATTTGTTAAATATGACTCCTATTTTTAGTCAAATTTGAGAAATAATCTTTCAGTTAAACTCTGTTTACTTGTTTCAATCAAACACTGATTAGTTTAGATTATTTTATTATTATTTGACCTGTGAATTTAGCCTATAAATAGACTCTTTTACATTCTTAGAAAAATACTCTCATTAGAGATTAGAACTCATAACAAATTTAGATAATTTTGTGTTTATGTTTTGTGGGTTCTTTGTTTTTGGGTTTTCGGGGTTTAGTTTTTATCTCCATCTTTTGTACTCTTCGTTCTTTTTCCATTATAGTAAAATTATCTTTGCCCGTAGTTTTTTATCCTTTTTGGAGGGGTTTTTCCACGTTAAATTTGTGTGTTCAATTTCTCAATTTATTCCGCTATTTTACTTGTTCACTGCTTAATCGGGTCGAAATCCTAACAAAACCTTTATTGCAAAATATCTTTATGACCTTAGACACCCTCACAGGCTGAAGAACGTCTCTCCAATTTGGTCCTCCCTAAGAAAAATCAAGTTGATTCTGGAGTGAAGGCTACAATGGGTTATCAATGATGAAAGGTTCGTCAATTTTTAAAATGATAATTGGTTGGGGAGAGGCTTCATTAGGAAAGTTTTGCAAGAACCCTTAATGCCCTTGGAAGAATCTTGGACTTTCTCACATGTTAGAGAACAATGGTCAAACTCTGGCTCGATTCCAATCTCCTATTGCTACCCACTGAAGTGATGGACTTAAGAATGAGTACACATTTCTATCGTAGCTTACTAGGTGCAGATTTCATATGTTGAGGTCCACCGAACTCAAGGTCTTTCTCTTTGGTGAGTGCTTATTCTTTTCTTATTGGCTGGAATGAATCTCCTCAAGTATCAATTGATAGGTTGTGGAAATCGGTGTGAAAATCTAAACTACCTCCCAAGCTTAAGTTCTTCCTTTGGAAATGTGACTTACAAGCCTACCCTACTAGACAATTCATGGCACGTTACTTTATGGACATATCAGATCTCTGACCTCTCTGTTTTATTGATCTGAAATCAATTCAACATCTACTTGGGGACTGCCCCGTAACTAAGCAACTATGGACATCTATCTTTGATCACTTCCAGTACGCACCTCTGACCTTTAGTACTTGAGAAAACTAGATTGATGTACATATTTCCTCCAAAGTCTGGGTGAAGAACTTGCCATTCCCTTGGATAGTTGTCTTCACCTTCACTCTATGGGAGATCTAGTTGTGCCGTAATCGTGAGGATTTTGCCAGCGGAGACCATTATAGAGTTTTATGCATAGTGTCCTATCAAGTGCTGAGAATTTGTAGCATATTTTCCTCCTGTTAAAAGAATTGCTCTTCCTGAATTTATCCAGGTTTCTTGGAAACCTCCTAAACTTGGGTGGTATAAACTTGATACATATGGTTCATCTTTGGGTAGTCCAGGTAAAGCAGGAGTAGGTGCCCTTTTACGTGATCATCTCGGTAATTGGGTTATAGGGGCTTTCAAACATATTCTTAGAACGACTAGTGTCGAAGTAGAACTTTGGGCTCTTTGCGACAGACTTCTCTTAGTTCAACAATCAGTCATTGTGCACATTGAAATTGAAGTAGATGCTAAATTTGCCTTTGCTAATAACTTGTTTTTGTTTCCCTTAATTGATGAATGTAGGATGCTACTCTATTTTATTATGAGTTCTAGCTCTTTGATGCATGCTTTTTGAGAAGAGAACAAATGTACGGATACCTTAGCACGTATAGGAAATAATTTTTAGCCTCCTTCCTCGGATGTTAGTTCTTTTAATGATTTCTTTTGTGTGTTTTCTACACCACCTGTTTGTTTAAATCAGTTGCTACTAGATAATGCCCACTGCCAAGTTATGTATCCCCAACTAGCTGCTTAAAAGTTTGTTCCCTTTTAATAATAATAATTATGAATATGATATTTATCGGTTGTCGCAAGCACCCGATGAGCTTTCACACATCACATGTCCTTACGTGACCATAATGTATTAAATGTCACGTATAAAACTTTATTAATTTCCTAAAAATATTTATTGCGTAAAGTTCAAATTTAACACGTCTCGCTTTTGAGTTTTATCACACATCTAATTCAATCATAAATTCTATGTCAAATTCATTCTACTTTTTAATCTTATATTTTAATTTTTATATATTAAATTCTTATTTCTTTTATTTAAAAATTTGATCCCTCTGTCAGTTTTGTTTTTAGAATTTGTGATATGGCTGTTATAAATTTGGTAAAATAATTTGCGAAGGATCTGTTGATACTTCACATAGGTACCATTTAGTTGGATAGAAAATAGTTTTTTTTATTGGAAATTTAATTTGGTATGTGAAATTTTATTTATTTTCTTGTAATTTAATTTTTATTTGAAATTATTTTTCATTAACATGGCAATGTGGGTACCATGATAAAAGGTGAATAAATTAGGCTTCATTATTTTCGATTTCTTAGAAAATGGAAAACATTAAAGAAAATGTGTTTGGTTGGAATTTTTAAAAATGATTTTTAAAAATGATCCTTGCCAAGAATCTGTAAGTACAATTCAATCTCGATAATTAATCCCAAATTATCGTAGTATTTACATCCTATGCTAATCTTTCATTTAAATTAATGAATGTTTTACGAAACTTACAGAAATTCTTGATAATCTTGATAAATCTTGAAAACAAACGTTAACCCGTGTAAAAATGTCATTTGAAGGACTTGATTTAGGTACCTCAGATCAAATTTGAACCTGAGGAACATCATTCAGGCCACCAGTAAAAGGTGTGTGTTCTTTTACAAGTGAAACGGGGCAAAACTGTGCCTAGAATAAGGCCACACAGTCTGCCACATGGATGTGTGGACCACATGACCCTATACACGGCCATGTACCTCTGAAACCCTAGGATAGTTTGAATCTTACATGGTTAAGAACCCTCTACAAGACCATGCCTCCCTTGTAGCTTGATTTTGCAATTTCCACATGACCATAATCTATTACATGACCTAGCTACATGGTCGTGTAACCCCTCCACACGGTCTATAGCATCCCACACGGTCTGGCCACATGACCATGTCTTCTCTATTTTTTGAATTTTATAGTTTTTATCCAGAATTTTAAGATTTGTTCAGTTTAGTTCCTGAATGGTTTTCAAATTTTTTTTTGAGTTTAAGCTATTCAATTACATCCCTAATAACACAAATAATGTTAGAGTGCATGGTCAAATTGGCCGAATTAATGTTATATATATTTTCATGAATTGTGAATGATATATATTGTATATGTAGTTGTGATTGGACGTACAACCTACCTTATGTTACCGTTAAACTGAACACATGATAAGCTTTCCTTTGGCTACTGTATCGAACTGTTATAAGCATAATATTTGTAACTGTATCACACTGTTAAATAACCTATTAAATGCTATTGTATTTATTTGTTCTAAGCATGCCATATTGCATTGCATGGGGTGGGACGTCATGAACGGAGGAAGTATTGGCAATTTATCTGTATTATTTTACTGTGTTCCCATAGCCATAGGCAGATTCCATCTGCGACAGTCTTGCTGTATACCTACAACCATAGGTAGATTCCATCTATGACTTTTTTCCTGTGCATCCACAATCAATGACAAATTTTACCTGCATTATTTTGTTGTGTATCGATAGCCATAGGTAGATTCCATCTACGGGGTTTTGTTATCTGTCCACAACCATTGGCAGTTAATCTACAAACCATTGGTGGTTAAACTACAATCTAATATGTTGGTGGTTGGAGTTCAAGGGAACTCCCATTGTGGTGTGTAACAATAAGGTAGGATCTTTTCTATTAAATCCGAAACTGTTTGACATCCACAAAAACATATGCATACGAAGTTGAAATATCTGGCATGGAAAAAATATATATGTGTATGTATTTTTAAATGATATAAAAACATATATATTCTGATAATGGCATTGTAAATTGTTTCTGTGTGACATATTTTCGTATGCTTAATCATTTGCAATGATTATCTTGTGATTGAACTCACACTGAGCGTCATAGCTCACTCTTCTGTTTATTTCTATCCTTATAGATAACCCACCAGGTTAGGATGCAGATGCAACATTCAAAGGGTCTCGGCTCGGATTTTAGTTAATGAAATATTTTAAAATTATTATTTGATCTTTTAATTATTTAGAGACTGTATTATTTTATTTTGAGCTGTGGCGTGGGACTTAGGATTTTTTTTCTTTTAACGTGCATAAATTTAGTTTGATTTTAAGATATCAAAATATGAATATTAATCAGCCATGCATGAACTACGATTTTTATTAAAAATACAACCAATTATCACTTTTCCGCTGCTAAATTATAATTAAGAATTTTGAGTAGTAAATAAACTAAGTAATTAACTAAGTTTTCTTCCAAAAATAAACGGATGTTTTAAAATGACTATTTTCAAATCTTCGATAGCTAACCGGGCTATTTTGGTGGCTAATGTAGTCTTTTGAATTTTGGTTTAATGTCCAGGTCGAGTTGAGAATGTTACATTTGGTGATATCACAGCCTAGGTTTTCTAAACTTGGATCGTGAAAATTTGTATATGTTTACATGTATGCATTTAAGGGGTTTTTGGAAAAATCCATGCCACATGTTTTTGAAAAATTAAATTTCTACAAGAAATTAAAATCGAGAACTCCAATGGTAGTCCTACTTTAGCTACCGTTACTTTAGAATAGATTGTAAATTTTGGAATGTGAACACTTAGGGAAAATCCTTGATGCTTGAATTTTTTTTTTGAATACAGTAGATATACTTTAGATTTTAAAACTCCAAAAGAAACACTATGAACACTCAAGGTAGATGTGGTAGGGGTAGGCCGTGTAGCGCTGTACTTGTAGAGACACCCACTGTTTAGGGAGAGAACCTAATCCTTGAGGAGAATTATATGAAGAACTCCATCGCCAATGTTGGCGGAGGCTATGAGAATGGTGATGATGCTGTGATACAGACAATATTGAGAGTGTTACAAAGGGTTGCTAGAGCCTAAAATAGGGCTGCACCTGTAGAGTCGCCCACTGTCCAGGGAGGGGATCAAATCCCTGAGGAAAATTATATGGAGAACTTCACTGCCAATGATAGTAGAGGCTATGAGAACAATGATGACACTGTAACATATGCAATGTTGAGAATGTTACAAAGGGTTGCTAGAGCCCAAACTGGATCAAGGAGTTGTGGATCCGTTGCGAAGAGATTCCAATTGAATAGGGCTGAAATGTTTAAAGGTGTTGCTGGAATGACTCCCATTGTGGCTGAATATTGGATGGAGTCGATGGAAAGGATTTTGGAGGATTTAGACTTGGAGTTGATGGAAAGGATTCTGGAGGATTTAAAATTACTCTAAAACAAAAGATGATGGGCATTGTGTCTTTGCTTAGAGATGAGGCCTATCTTTTGTGGCAGTCTGTTGTAAGGGGTACACAAACTGAGCGCATAAACTTGGAATACTTTTAAGAGGCCTTTCGAAAGAAATATGTGGGCACTAGATGTATAAAGGCTCGTAGACTCAATTTGAAGTAAGAGGATAAGGCCGTGGCAGAATATAAGGTTAAATTCCTGAGGCCCATCCACTATGCTCAAGGTATAGTCACCACGGATTAGGATAAATGCGTAAGGTCTGAAAATAGGCTGCATTTCGATCTCAAAATTCAAGTTTCTCTACACCGAGATCGGGTGTTTGAGACCTAGTGGAGAAAGCCAAAATAGTGGAAGAAATTAAACATGTGGAATGCGATATAAAAGGAGAAGAGTAAATTCCCGGTTAAGAGAGATTCTGATTTTACTGGTTCAAATACTTGTCCTATAAAACGAGTTAGAGAGGGTAGACGCAACAAAGGGGCACAATAATTGACTCTAAGGATGAGGTCTACCAATATGAACATTGTGAGGAGCACCACTCGGGCAAGTGTTGGAAGAAAATGGGTGCTTTTTTGAAATGTTGGTCAATGAAGCATTTGCTGAAAGATTGTCCTTGTCCTAATAAAAAGGTACAAGCTCCGGCCCAAAATTAGACCCAGATTCAGAGAGCGAGTCAATTACCTCCGAGGGGCTAAGGGTAGAATAGGATTGTAAATACCATAGCTATTGGTGCGAATTGGATCGAGACTAGACAACTTGCCCTTTTTTATGTCATTAGGGGGTCGTGAATAGAAGGATGCATTTGATGTTATCACAGGTATTTTTACCATCCATTAAGTACCATATTCAGCCCCAATAGACACAAGATCCACCCATTCATATGTTCCATGTAATATCCTTGATAAATTGGATGTTAGGGTAGAGGAAACCACTATTGATGTTATTGTAGTAAGTCTCTTAGGACAATCAGTTAAAATCTATAGGAGATGTCCATTAGAGGTTTAAAGGGTAGTGTTTCCAACGAATCTTATAGAGTTACTTTTTGGGGAGTTTAATTTAATTCTAGGTATAGATTGGTTAGTAGAACACCAAGTTAACCTAGACTGTGTCTTTAAAAGAGTAACTTTGAAAATGACTGAGGGTAGAGAAATTGTTATGGTTGGGGAGCAACGAGATTATTTATCCAATGTAATTTTTGCTATAGTTGTCGAAAAGTTATTTCTGAAAGGGTGCAAAGCTTATTTAGCTTATGTAATTGATAAGAATGCTAACAAATCTGCCTTAGATGGCATTCGAACCGTTAGGGAATTTCCAGATGTATTTCTCAAGGAGTTGTCAGGGTTTCCTCCAGATCGAGAGGTAGAATTTGGAATCGAATTATTACCAAGAAGGACTTCAATGTCCAATGCTCCCTACCATATGGTATCAAAAGAGCTACAAGTTTTAAAAATCCAACTTCAGAAGCTTTTAGATCACGAGTTTACTAGACCCAATGTTTCTCTGTGGAGAGCTCCGGTCCTTTTTGTCAAGATGAAAGATGGCTCCCTCAGGCTTTGCATTGATTATCGCTAGTTCAATAAACTAACTGCAAAAGCAAATATCATCTGCCTAGGATCAACGATCTGTTCGACCAATTTAGAGGTGCAACTATGTTTTCCAAAATAGATTTAAGATCGGGGTATTATCAACTTAAGGTAAAGGAGATGGATGTGCCCAAAATTGCATTTAGAACCCGATATGACCACTTGAATTCCTTGCAGTGCCTTTCGATTTAACCAGCGCTCCTACCACCTTCATGGACCTAATGAATCGAGTGTTCCAACTTTTTATCAGTTCATCATTGTGTTTATTCACAATATCTTAGTCTACTCCAAATCGAACCTAAACATGATGAAAACCTTAGGAAGTTTCTACAAATCCTCCGAGAAAAGAAGTTGTATGCCAAACTGAGTAAATATGAATTCTGGATTAAGAAGGTTATGTTTTTAGGACATGTGGTATTAGTAGAGGTTATTCAGGTATATCCAACAAAGATAAAGGCTATCCTAGAATGGAAACAACCCAAAAATGTTTTCAAAATCCGAAGTTTCCTTGGTTTAACCGGGTATTATCATAGATTTGTTAAAGGATTTTCCTTAATAGCCATACTCTGTAAATGAAAAAATATATAGGATTTTTCCTATGTCATTTATCACCTTTTACTTAAATTGTTGTTAAAACTAAGTAATTGTTTAATAAATTAATGAAATATGTGAAAATATGAAATTAGGACATAGAAATTATTAAAATGTGATTTTATGCTTTATTATATAGTTTTCATGCAATAAATGACTTATTTTATATTAATTTGAATATATTATATTTTTAAGACATAAAGTGGGCCATGTATGATTAAATTAAATAATAAAATATAAAATTATATTTAATAATTAATTTTAAAATATTTCATTAATAATTTGGGTTTTAAATTAATTAATTAAATTGAATAAATTTAATTCTTTAGTCCTCTAACTTGTTGATTTATTCTAGACAGGTCTGATAGCTTTGTTGGATTACAAAATCGTCCAAATTGGGGACCAAGTCAACCCAAAATTTGGCTGCATATCGCTGTCCATAAACCACTTTTTGGTTTAATTGCACAAGGTCCTTGAAAAGTTGAAGAAATTAGAGATTTACTTGAAGATTTGCACTTGACCAAGTGTCAGTCCTGAGTTGTTGTGGCACTCAAATTGACCAAAAATCAAGCAAAAATTAGCTCAACTTCCTCAATTTATGGCCGGCCACCCATGGAAGATGCTTCAAAAGATGAAAAATCCTATTTTTAGTAAACTATCCCCCTTTCCTCACCTATATATAAGACCTTATTCTCACATTTCTACTCATCCCTCATCCCTCATCATTCATCATTCTCTCCTCTCTAAGTTCTCTCAGCATTCTTCTTTTCTCCCTACGCCTATCATTATCTTTTCATAAAGATTTTAGCATTTGAGCCTCTTAAAGAACCCTTGGTTAGCGACCTTGGAGAGCCATCAGCAAAGGAGCGAAGCAAAGGAACGAAAGAGCCTCATCAGTCAGAGTCTTGGGTGACAGCCACTTTGAATTGGGTTTAATCTTTCTTTTCTTTAATTTAATTTAAAGATGTTTTCTATGTGTTCTTTGTTCTTGTTTACAACAATGTTAGCTTAATTTTATTTAAGCTAGGATGATTGCTTTGATTAAATAATATTTATTAGATTCATGCTTATAATGTTTGTGCCTCAATCGATCATGTTTTCAATTAAAATCAAGTCTGTATTTCATTCATACGTGATTGGAATGCACCTAAATTAGCTAAGAAATCCTAACCAGATGACGGCTAGTGGATGATAATTGAAATGTGCATGCTCAATTTAGATCCTAACTCGATTAAATTGTAGGTTACATAACAACCCTAACTAGGTTACCTCGCACGAATACTAAGAAACCCTTAGTCAATAAGGATCCGTAAAATGCGTATTTACTAAGTAAAAGATTCTGAAAGGACCTAATGTGGTTTCCAAACTCATGAAAGATTGAGTTGCCATGAAATGTTTTTCCGAATATTATTAAGCACGTTGATAATAAATTGAGTTTAATTAAAGTAATTGTCCTAGTTTATTTATGTTATAATTGTTGCAAATTGTGTTTAATTTTGCTAAAATCTATTTCATTCATGTAGTTTGCATATTTAGGTTAATTTGCATTAGGGATCATTGCATTTTGTCTAATATATTTTAATCATCACTTCTCAACTAAATTGTGTTTTTTATTTACCAAATTGTTAATATAATTTTACAAATTAAGTGACTTAGCACAAAAACAATCCCTGTGGAGATGATAACTCGATACTTACTTATTACTTGATAACGATTATGTACACTTGCACAAACCCCAGCGTTACACACCCCTAACCAAGTTGTTGAGGAAGGATATCCCATTTAGGTCGATGGATGATGCTTTGTAAAGCTAACAGTTGTGCTAACCCAAGCTTCTGTGTTGATTCGACCCTAATCTTGGAAAGAGTATGTGGTGTATAGTGATGCATCTTACATTGACCTTGGATGTGTGTTGATGCAAGGCGTTAAAGTAGTTGCCTATGTGTCGAGGAAATTTAAGTAGCATGAGTGCAACTACCCGACTCATGACTTAGACTTGGCTGTAGTTTTGACATTGAAAATTTGGAGGCACTACTTGTATGGAAAGAAGTGCTACATTTATACCAGTCATAAGAGTCTTAAGCATCTTCTCACCTAAAAGGAATTGAACCTAAGACAATGAATGTGGATGAAAATGTTAAAAGATTATGATTGTGTAGTTGAATACCACCCCAGAAAAGCCAAAGTAGTAGCAGACGATCTAAGTATAAAACATATAACCAATTTAAGATTAATGTTTGTTAGGCTAAGTCTAGTTGATGATGGAGGCTTGTTAGCTGAACTGTAAATGAAACCCATTTTAGCCAATGAGATCAAAGCTAAACAACCTAAGATGTATCCTTGTTTTTGTTGATCAAGAAGGTGGAAGAGGGCAAAATTGAGGATTGTGGGTTTAATGATGAAGGTCTTTTGTGCTTCTATGGAAGGTATTATGTCCCAAAAATCCAACTTCTCGGAGCCAGAACTCATATTTGCTAAACTTAGCGAACAAATATTTTTTGCGTAAAGTTTGCAAAACAAATCTTAAATGCTAGGCATGCTTTGTCTCATCTCGGTAATAGATCAGAATGTCATCAATGAACACAACAAAAAAATCTAGGTGTAACAGCCCGTTTTTAGGTCAAATTGGAACAGTAGTTTTGGGACCACAAATCTAAAGTCAAAATATTTATTTTATTATTTTAATAAGGTTTATAGCATGATAGATTAATTATGTGAAAGTTTCGTATAGAAATTTTACTGTTTAAATGCTTAATTCGGTAAAAAGGACTAAATCGCATAAAGCGTAAAATATGAGTTCTATAAGTTAAAGGAACCAAATAGCTATAGAAATGAATTAAATAAGCTTGCATGGTAATTATACCATTATTAGAATGGATGGACATATTTAGATATTGTTTAAATGATTTTTATATGTTTTATTTAAGGTTAGTTTTGTAAATTAGTAAATTATGTTATATTAAATAAAAAAAATAAAAATTATGGTTCTATTTATCATCTTGACCGAAATTAAAGAGGAGAAATCAGCCATATTTAGGTTTTACATTCGGCCAAGCCTAAATCCTTGATTAATGTACGGGTTTGACTCGGTTTTTAATTATTTCTACGTTTTTAAGCTTGTTGCAGCTTAATCTAGCTAGCCTGTGCTTTCGTCTTTGAAACTGTTATAGATTTTAAATGATACCATTGTTGAATGCTTGAGTATTTAAATGTTTAATGATAGATATACAAGTTTTACAAAGTGATTTTTGACAAAAATGCGAAATAGGGATTAAATTGTGAAATTGTAAAATTATGTGGTTAAAAGTATGAAATAATGAAAGATATGGGCTGGTAAGAGCCCCTATGAAATTCGGCTAGGCATGGGTTGCTACTAAATTGCATGAATTTGCAATTTTATGTGATAAGGACTAAATTGTAAAAATTGAAAAGTATAGGGGCAAATGTGTAAATTTTCCAAAATATGAATTATGGATTAAATTGAATAGATATGCTGAATGTATTGAATTTGATAATATATAGATCAAGAGAAGTCGAGATCGAGTTTAGATCGGGGAAAAGGAAAGATTGACGAATAACCGATCGTTTTTAACCGAGCAAATCGAGGTAAGTTCGTATAATTAGAATCAAAATTTTATATACTTGTAATTATTGAAATGAATATGTATAATGGAAATAACTGAAGTATAAATGCCTTATTGATATAATGTATTTGTTATTGAGCCTCGTTTGAACTGTATAGATTCATCAGATACAAGTGACATGTTACTGGGTTTACCGTTTTGGTTGAGCTCCTGCATTTGTTGCGGACTTACCACAGCTCGTATGAGCTTACCGATATATCAGCTCGAAAGAGCTTACTGTTCAGCTTAATAGAGCTTACCGTTTCAACTCGTATGAGCTTACTGTTCAACTGAAAAAAGCTTACCATTTCAGCTCGTTAGAGCTAACTGTTCATCAGCTCAGGAGGAGCTTACCGATCATGGCTTGAAAGAGCATATATGATAATGAATTGACGGATTACTGATGATGTTCACTCGAGTATCCTTTGAAGTTCTAATAAGTTCAACGGGCCTAAATAATGTTATACGGATGAGTTACAGTTTATAAATGTTATTAATGTTATACATGATATATGAAATTGTAATGAAGATAAGCATTGTGTTAATGAATGATTTCATGTATGTTTACAATGACTAACATTTGATGAATACTTGTGATTAGGTGTTGGTTAATTGAATTGGTTGCATATTTGTATTGTTTTGATTATATATAAATGGGAAGTTTAATTCTGTATTATACGGACTTACTAAGCTTGAAAGCTTACTCCGTTTTTTTTTATGTTTTATAGAGGTTCGTTAGCTCGCTTGTTTTCAGACAAGTCGGAGTTGCACATCACACTATCCAAATTTCGATTGGTACTTTTGAACTTGTGAATTTGTAAAAATGGCCTGTATAGGCTAGTTTGAAAAATATTAGTTATGCTACTTGATAATAGGATTTTGTTATGTATCGTGTATAAATTAAGCCATGTGATTTGGCTTATTTTGGTATTTTGTTTTGATTGAATTAAGTGCTCCATTATGGTAAGTTTTGGTAAGGTAATATTTGAATGAAAATATGCAAGTGAAGTGTTGATATGTTGATGTTAAATGAATGGATTATTTATGTTGTTAAATAGGTATTTGAATATTAAAATTGGTAGGTTTGATATGACTTATATTATGTATTGAAATGGTTATTTTGGTTGCCAATTGGGTTGCATAAATGAGGTCAATTATGCTTGTAAATGTTTGTGTTTTTAGGGTGGCAAAATGTCTTTGCAAATGGCCTATTTTTGTCCATACGGGCATGTGTCTTAGCCGTGTGTGACACACGGTGATGTTACACGATCGTGCGTCCCCTGGGGTACCCTACGAAATAAGTCAGTATACCCTACAAGTTTGACACGGCTTAGGACACGAGTGTATCTATTGGCCGTGTGTGTCACACGGGCTCACACACGGGCGTGTGTCTGATTGTGTGACATAAGTCAGTAACCCCTTAAATGGCACATGGCCTAGGATACAGGCAAGTGTGGCCATTTCGAAGGGCACACGAGCATGTGGTTGGTCTGTGACCCAAGTCAATATTCTCTCTAGTTTTCACACGGCCTGACACACGAGCATGTCCTCGGCCCTGTGACACAAGTCAGTATGTATGACCTGCTTTCACACGGTCTAAGATACGGACGTGTCTACTAGCCGTGTGAGGCACACGGCCTGTTCACATGGGTGTGTGACACTTGAAATGTTGACATTTTTCTAAGTATTTGAAAATTTTAATATGTTACAATTTAGTCCCGAATGTATGATTAAAGCTTGTTATGCCTGTTTTAAGTACATAGTGAATGTGAAGGAATGATATTGACTGAGAATAGACGTTATCGGATAAATAATTGTTCTGAACTGAGTTACGAGTCTGGTAATGGCTCTTAACTTATTCCGGCGACGGTTACGGGTTAGGGGTGTTACACTAAGTACGGTCTGAATATTCTATTCATCAAGTCCATAAACACAATAGGTGTATTGGTCAAACCAAATGGCATAATAAGAAATTCATAATGTCCGTACCCAGTTCTGAAAGTTGTTTTAGCACATCTGCGTCTTTAACCTGTAGCTGATAATATCCAGAATGGAGGTCGATCTTTGAAAACACTATCACACCTTTTAACTGATCAAACAAATCATCGATTTGTAGCAAGGGATATTTGTTCTTGATTGTAACTTTATTGAGCTGTTGGTAGTCAATACTCAATTGCATATACCCATCCTTTTTCTTGACAAACAACATAGAAGCACCCCAAGGAGAAAAGCTAGGCTGAGCAAAGCCCTTATCTGTCAACTCTTGCAACTGTGCTTTCAACTCTTTCAATTTTGTAGGTGTCATCTTATACAGAGCTATTGATGTTGGAGACGTTCCCGGCACTAGTTCAGTAGCAAACTCAACCTTTCTAATCAGTGGTAACCCTAGTAATTCTTCTGGGAATACATATGTGAACTCACATACAATCAAAACTGATGCTAACTTCAATTCTGAAACCCTAGAATCAAATATATAAGTGAGATATGTTCACAACCCTTTCTAACATGTTTCTGTGCCGTCATAGCTGAGATTACATTAGAGATACCATCTAATCTATCTGAACCGATACAGATCCTTTCACCATTCTGACATTTTAACACATGCTTTCATCTACAGTTCACAACAGAATCATGCAGATTTACCATTCTATACCTCAAATCACGTCAAACTCATCAGAAAGTAACAACATCAAATCATCTGGAAAATTGCAACCCTGAATCATCAAAGGGCAGTTTTTATAGACTTTTTCAACTAATACATACTAACCTAGAGGTTTCATTATTTTAACCACAAGTTATGTAGACTCTAAAGGTATTTTCTTATTTGACACTAAAGTTGTGTATACATATGAGTGCGTTGACCTCGGGTAAATCAAAGCATGTACATTAGTGTCAAAGAAACAAAATGTACTAGTGATCACATCAGATTCTAAAGCTTCCTCTTGAGCACGAATCGTATAAGCTCTAGCTGGTGCCCATGCCTCAGATCTAACAGTAGAATCTTTTGTTCCACTTCGAATTTTACCTGCATTCCTAGTGTTTCGGGGGTGGTCTCCCTCTCGTAGTTGTATTACTCGAACAAGTATTCTGAGCCTTTTCTTTATTAGACCTTTCTGGGAAATCTCTGAGGAAATGATCATATGAACCACATTTGAAACGCGACCCATCTTTCAGCCTGCATTCTCCAAAGTGTCATCTACTTCATTGTTGACATTTAAGTTTGTTGTTCTTGACACTACCAACGCTTGCTACAAGCGTAGCATGAGGTTTCGAGCTCGAATGCTGCTTTCCTCTATCTCTCCTAGAATAACTTTTTGAAACTAATAAATGATTGTGGAATTTTTTTAATTTCTTTTATGGAGACGAGAATGATTTTCCCATAGGTCATTTCCCATATCACGAGCCTTTGAATCTACTTTTCTTTTAGCCTTGCTAAGTTCATCGGCCTTGTGTGCTCTATCGACTAAAACCAAAAATTCTTTCAACTCAAGAATCTAGACTAACAGCTTAATATCTTCATTTAAACCATCTTCAAGCTGTGTGCACATGACAACCTCTGATGGTATGCATTCCCGAACATATTTGCTGAGTCACACAAACTCCTGTTCCTACTCAGCCACAGTCATACGATCCTATTTGAATTTTAGAAACTATTTGTGTTTCTTGTCAATAAACCTCTGTTTTACATATTTCTTTCTAAACTCTGTCTGGAATAATTCCAAATCCACATGGTCTTTAGACACTATTACAATCGATATATTCCACCATTGATATGTCGAGTCTTTTAGTAACGATACAACACACTTCAGACATTCAACCGGTGTAGAAGATAATTCATCGAAAACTCTAATTATATTTTCCAACCAGAATTTGACCTTATCTGGATCGTCTTCGATTGTACCATGAAACTTTTCAGCCCCATATTTTCAAAATTTATCAACTGGAGACTTGTTTGCATGAATTTGTTCCAAACCCTGAAGAACTACGGGGACTGATAAACCATAATTTATACATATTTTTTCCCCATGTTTAACGCATTTTATGGATGATTTTCCATTAGAATTGGTGAATTCGATTCTCCTAATGCTTTAATTTCATGTTTAACACTTAGGAGAGCATAGGAGAGCGAAAGGAACGAGAAACGGGCCAAAAATGTAGAAAATGGGCCAAAGTACGAAATCAACATGGCCTGGACCTCCTCACACGGGCAGACCACACGGCCGTGTCAATCTGGTAGAATTGGAGCACGACTCAACGGGCATAGCATATGCCCGTGACATTCTAACAGGCTCAAACACGGCCTGAAGTAATCGCACACGGGCGTGTCACACGGGCATGTCCCTACCGAGCCCAAGTTAAGTCCAATTCAGAAAAGGCCACTTTTGAGGGCTTCTAGGCATTCCAAAGCCTATAAATACACCCTAGAAGAGGAGAAAAAGGAAGACAAAGAATAGGGGGTAAGAAATTACCCCAAGGAAGCCGAGTGATCCATCTCAGAAGCCGGATTCATCATCAAGACTGAAGATTTCTCCTCAATTTCCCTTGAGGAGTTTTGGGTTTTCTTTATGTTTTGTATTCTTTATTCTTCTGAGATATTTTCTTATTTAGCTATGAACTAAATCCCCTAAATACCTAAGGGGAATGAAACCTAAGATGAATCTTGTTATTATTTTCTAAATCGTATGATAAATATTTAACTTGTTCTTAATTATGTATTCTTAATTCTTGTTTTGATATCCCAGGATACTGATTCAAGACATGCTTTTATTCAGAGGAGGAATAGACCCTGTTTAAGACTACTTTTGTCATAATTAAGCGGAGTTGTTTGCGCGCCTAGAAATAGGGTGACAGGATTTTGCCAGATTAGGGTGAAACCTAATAAGGGGATTCATAGATTGAGTTAATGCAACCCTAGAGTGTTAAGTAGAGAAAAGTCTCGGTTATTCAATCTAGGGATTAGACGTTATTAGTCTTGAATAGAGATAATAACATAACTTAGGGATCTCTACGGAACAAGTTGAATGAATAAATCATCTGATTCGGAGCCAGAATAACAAGTAAAGTCTAGGTGGATTTTTCCTTAGGTATTGTCTCAAGTCAATCGATTTTCCCAAAAGCAATTCCCCAATTCTTTTCTCTATGCGTTCTTAGTTTAGATAATTAGTTAATTAAAACAAACCTTTTTATTCTTAGGCTACATAATAAAAAGACAGTCATTACTAGTACTTTTAGTTCATTTGGGTTCGACAATCCGGTCTTGCTAAAACTATACTACTGTTCGATAGGTACACTTGCCTACATCGCGATAATAGTTAGTCTAGGTTTGATCTTCATTATAAATATTTATTACTTGTTACGAAACCTCGCGATCAAGTTTTTGGCGTCGTTGTTGGGGAACTAAGATATTAGGAACGCTCAATTTTTATTACTTTAGCCATTTGTTTTTCTTGCAATTTAATTTAATTTAATTATTATTATTTATTAATTTACTTATTCTTTCTCTTGGCAGGTTTTTATAGTTTATGACTAGAAGAAACCCGTCAGGACCATTACTTTTTGACGAAGAAATCGATCGTACAGTTCGTAGAAACCAAAGAGAAATAAAGCGCAGCTTAAGATACACAGAGAACGAGCAAGAAGACGATACTCAAACCCCAACTGAAGAGATGGCTGAAAACCAAGGCAATCAGCTACCTCCTGCAATTGCGGCTAATCAAAATCCTGCTCCACGTACTATGTATGACTATGCTAAACCTTCTCTAACAGGAACTGAATCTAGCATAGTTAGACCGACTGTAGCTGCAAATTCTTTTGAACTGAAACCTAACACAATTCAAATGATACAGCAGTTTGTTCAGTTTGATGGTTTGCAGGATGAAGATCCCAACGCTCACTTAGCAAACTTTCTGGAATTTTACGATACATTTAAAATCAATGGCGTTTCTGATGATGTCATTCATCTTCGGTTATTTCATTTTTCATTGAGGAACAAAGCTAAACAGTGGTTGAACTCATTACCACGAGGGTCAATTACTACTTGGGAACAAATTACCGAAATTTTTTTACTAAAATACTTTTCGCCAGCTAAAACGGCTAAATTACGTAATGATATCTCTTCTTTTATGCAGATGGATTTAGAAACACTTTACGATGCATGGGAGAGATACAAGGACTTACTGAAAAGGTGCCTTCACCATGGGTTATCGCTTTGGCTTCATGTACAAACATTCCAAAATGGTCTGAATCCCTTGACTCGGCAAATGGTTGACGCAGTTGCTGGAGGAACCATCAACAACAAAACACCTGAAGAGGCTTATGAATTCATTGAAGAAATGTCACTAAATAATTATCAGTGGCAAGTCATGAGGACTAAGCCAACAAAAACAGTTGGCATTTATAACGCCGACTCAGTTACTATGCTGTCAAATCAGGTAGAACTTTTCAATAAAAAGATTGATGGTTTACTTGGTTCTACGTAGGTACATCCAGTAATGAGGTGTGACTCAAGTGGAGGAGGTGTGCATACAGAGTATCAATTCTTCAATCCCACAACCGAAGAGGAATAAGTCAACTATATGGGTAACAATAACTTTAGATCTCAAAATAACCCATACAGTAATACTTATAATGCAGGTTGGAGGAACCACCCAAATTTCTCCTAGGGAGGTCAAGGGAATCAAAAGCCACAAAATCCTCAGGGTTTTCAACAGCCATTTACCAACAAGAGAAGAAACTGAACCTTGAGGAGATGCTCTCAAAATTCATATCAATGTCAGAAATCTGTTTCCAAAATACCGAGACAATACTTAAAAATCAACAAGCATCGATCCAAGGACTCGAAACTCAGATAGGCCAGCTATCCAAACTAATCTCCGAACGACCACAAGGTAGCTTACCAAGTAATATTGAACCTAACCTAAGGGAACACCTCAATGCAATTAGTACTCAAGATAAGGAAAGATTCATTGTGCCTGAGCCAGAATTGATGCAAGAAACTGTGGTGAGTAAAGGTGAAAGTGAGATGCCAAATACAATGAAATTTTTAAAAGAGCTTTTAGTAAATAAGCGGAAGTTGGACGAAGCGTCGCATGTGGAGCTAAATGCAGTCTGCTCAGCTATTCTACAGAATAAGCTACCCTACAAATTGAAAGATCCAGGGAGTTTTACAATTCCTTGTTTAATTGGTAGTTTAGATATAAGTCATGCATTAGCTGATTTAGGGGCTAGTATTAACGTCATGCCTTACAAAATGTTTAAGCAACTAGGTCTTGGGAAACCTAAACAAAATAGGATGAGCATTCAATTGGCAGATAAAACTATAAGATTCCCTAGGGGTATTATTGAAGATGTACTCGTGAAAGTAGATAAATTCATATTTCCCGTTGATTTCGTTGTTCTAGACATAGAGGAGGATAATAACACCCCTTTGATTTTAGGAAGGCCCTTTTTAGCAACTGCTAAAACAATTGTTGATGTTGGCACAAGTGAGCTTACACTTTGTGTGGGAGACGAAACGATCACCCTTCAAGCTCGTAATTCTGGCATCACATCGAACATTGAAGGTAATAGTCGACACCAATCTACTAAAACTGATAATATGACTTTGCAGAAATTAAGCTTCAAAGAAGTTCACGAGCCATGTTCCAGAAATGATAGAGGACACATTCATGAAGAACGAAGGCTACGGATAGAGGACCTAGACGAATGGCGAGCACACAAATCGAGAACACATGATAAACTGAAACTATGCTAAAACAAGCCCGATACCTCTCCTAATCAACTTACGGTTGGCGATAAAGTCTTACTAGATGCCGCAGATCCCCACATTGTCTCTACCACACCGAATGAGGAAATCCCTCTTACGGTACTCAGTATTTTTCTATTCGGTATGGTGGAGGTGAGTCACCCCAAGTTCTACACTTTTAAGGTAAACAACACCCGATTAAAACCCTATTTTGATGAGATTGATAGCAGGAATAAGGAGTATAAACTCCTCGAACCGCCTTGACCATTCACTAGAGAGGTAAGTCAAGCTTAGACTATAAATAAGCGCTTCTCGGGAGGCAACCCGAGCACTAACATATTTTAATTTCTTTATTTTTAATTTCTAACACTTTAAATCATTAAATTTATCTTTGAATTGCAACTTTATCTTTGAATTGCAAAGTTTTCCAGCACACACGGCCAGGCACACGGGCGTGCCTAAAGTCGTGGCCAAACAGGGAAAGAGACATGACCGTGTGATACGGCCGTGTGGAAGCAGGACATGATTTCCCCAAAATACGGGATACGATAAATCCCCATGGCCATGCGACATGGTCGTGGGTGAACTTGATAGGTGAACACATGTGTGGGAATAGAAAAACACGGCCATGCCAGGGGTAAGGCTCGATTCTGTTTCTTCGACACGGGCGTGAGACACGCCCGTGCAGTTAAGCCGTGGACAACAATACACGGGCGTGGTACCCTAACACACGGGTGTGGGAGAAGCGAACAAAACTAGGCATGACCGTGCGACATGGCCGTGTCCACACACGCCCCAGACACGCGGGTGTGAGATAGTAGCCCGGCACGACCTAAATTGCAAAATTCAAAAAGCACGGGCTCACCCTCAGAGTACACGGGCATGGCCCTAGGCCGTGTGGCCTTCCCCTATATAAGCAAACCACTGTTCATCTTCTTCCTCCTTTCAAAACCCTAGCTGAAATCTCCCCTTGTCCACTCCCTAATCCCTATCCCGGCCACCATTCCCCAGCTTCTCATTTCCCCAACCCCCAAACCATCCTAAAATCCACTTCCCCTGCATTAATCCTCACTTCTCCATCTTTTTTCTCTCTCCTACAGTTTTCACGAGGGCCTCAAGAAGAGCTTTTCCAAATACTTCGGGCCCGACCTTTAGTAGCAAGCCGCTGCATCGATTGGGCAGATGTCTCCACAAGGCATCTCGAGCATGCTTAGCATAAGGATGATCGAGAGGCACCGAGGAACCTCCCCTCCCCAGTATCGTCTCGTCCAATCTACCTAGGAGGAGGCCTACGAGGACAATCCTGATGATGACCCCTCACAGCACGAGGACCCACCGACTCAACCACCACCACTCTCTCGTCCAGTTCATGCGCTAGCTTCATATGCTGACATCTCTGAGTGCCTCACCCTATTCGAGCGTCAGTGTTTTCAATGATTTGACAACATTGATGCTACTCTATAGCAGATTTGTCAACATCTCCACATCTCATCGCCAGTACCTCGCGAACCATTCAGTGATGAAGATGTTTAGAAATATTTATTTTATTATTTTATGTTTTTAATTTTTATTCAAACTACTTTTTATTTTATTTTTATTTTTTATTTTATTTAGCAGATTTAGAATTTTATTATAAATTTTGGTTATTTCTTTTTGAGTACTTATTCTTCCCAATATCCCCTAAAAAGTTCCTGATTTTATCATAGTTATATAGAGCTCTTAAGCTCATTATCACAGAGGAACTAAAACTCCACCGGGAAAGGTTCTCCACGACTGCCATGTCCTGCTCGACCACGACCATAGCTACCACTAGATATAATATTCTTTTGGTGCAAGACTTATGGCCTAATGAATCTTTACGACCGCCGAAGTATCCTCCTCCACTCTCGAACCGATTACTCTAAAAAACTCTAGTTCGAGGCATTCATCATACAGGAAGTTTCACTTCTCTCCCTATCTTATTTTTATTTTATAATACCCATCTTTGTACATTGAGGGTAATATATATCTTGAGTGTGGGGAAGTATTTATTAATGATTGCCTTGTTCTCTTGAAAAGCTCTCATATCATATTTAGGATAAATTTTGATTAGTTTATTATTTTGATTGATATATCTTGAATTAAAACATAGGGATTTATGCATTGACTATTTAAACTTTAAGACATTAGAGAATCAAGCATGATGAGTTGATTTTTAAATTCAAAATCTTAGGCTGTTTCCTCAAGTCTAGGTATTACTTTGAACTGGAATTCTCGAGTCTAAACATCAAAAAAACATAATTTTTGTGAGATTTTTGAGCCTTTTGAGCATCTATTCATCCTTTCATGCTCACTTTTATTATTGCTTTGAGTGCGTCGGTATTGAACTGTTATTCTAGAACTTGCTTGATTATGCATGTCGAGACCACACCATTTGATTTGATATATCAAAATGATTAAGGCACTTAGGATTAACCCACTCATGCCATGAAAAGCTTACGTCCATGATTAACCCCTAGTAAACCCTTTTGAGCCTAACAAACCATTTCTTGTATTACCCTTATTATTAATCTTTAACCCATTATTGTTGAAATCCCCTAAATTAATCCTTATTTTTGTCGAGATTTGAGTTGAATGGTTTGCCTAGCTATGTTTTGTTCTTGATATTTACTCTATATTATTTAACTTGTTCTTAAAAAAAAAGAAAACTATGTATACATATCTGTAGTTCCATATTCTGAGAGAAGCTCTGTTGTACTCAAGTGAAGATTAACTCTTTTTCTAGTTAAGGCAACTTTTCAAGTTAATCTCGATTCTAACCTTTTCTTTTAGCTTGTGACCACACCCCCTAACCAAGCATCATTACAACCCTCTAAAGACCTTTTGATTGATGTATCATATTAAATTATAGTGGTGGAGATTTGATTTTCATGCAAGCCTATGGTCATGACTTTTCATTATTGACTATTGAGTGCTTCATTTATTGTCCTTAAACACCTCGAGTGATTTGAGTGAACCTTTAGTGAGGATGTGAAACTCTGTGATATTTTGAATCAAAGGTAATTACTTAGACGAAGAGAAGCACCTAAGTTTGCATGACTAAATACTCAACTTGGAATGTTTGAAACTTTTATGTTCTTTTAGTTGAATTCTCAATGTATAATTACTTATGGATTAATGTGAGATATTATCGATAGAAATTATAAGTTGAGAAGAATTTATTTTGATTATGAGTTGAGGATTTTGCTTGAGGACAAGTAAATGCTTAAGTGTGGGGGTATTTGATAAACCGTAATTTATACATATTTTCCCTCATGTTTAACGCATTTTATGGATAATTTTCCATTAGAATTGGTGAATTCGATGCTTCTAATGCTTTAATTCCATGTTTTACACTTAGGAGAGCATAAGAGAGCGAAAGGAACGAGAAACGGGCCAAAAACGGAGAAAATAGGCTAAAGTACGAAATCAACACGGCCTGGACCTCCTCACATGGGCAGACCACACGGCCGTGTCAATCTGGCAGAATTGGAGCACGACTCACATGGGCATAGCACATGCCCATGACATTCTAATAGGCTCAAACATGGCCTGAAGTAATCACACACGGGCGTGTCACACGGGTGTGTCCCTGCCGAGCCCAAGTTAAGTCCAATTCAGAAAAGGCCACTTTTGAGGGCTTCTAGGCATTTCAAAGCCTATAAATACATCCTAGAAGAGGAGAAAAAGGGAGACGGAGAATAGGGGGTAAGGAATTACCCCAAGGAAGCTGATTGATCCATATCAGAAGTCGGATTCATCATCAAGACTGAAGATCTCTCCTCAATTTCCCTTCAGGAGTTTTGGGTTTTCTTTATGTTTTGTATTCTTTATTCTTCTGAGATGTTTTCTTATTTAGTTATGAACTAAATCCCCTAAATACCTAAGGGGAATAAAACCTAAGACGAATCTTATTATTATTTTCTGAATCGTATGATAAATATTTAACTTGTTCTTAATTATGTGTTCTTAATTCTTGTTTTGATATCCCAGGATACTGATTCAAGACATGCTCTTATTCAGAGGAGGAATAGACCCTGTCTCAGACTACTTTTGTCATAATTAAGCAGAGTTGTTTGCGCGCCTAGAAATAGGGTGACAAGATTTTTCCAGATTAGGGTGAAACCTAATAAGGGGATTCATAGATCGTGTTAATGCAACCCTAGAGTGTTAGTTAGAGAAAAGTCTCGGTTATTCAATCTAGAGATTAGACATTATTAGTCTTGCATAGAGATAATAACATAACTTAGGGATCTCTACGAAATAAGTTGAATGAATAAATCGTCCGATTCGGAGCCAGAATAACAAGTAAAGTCTAGGTGGATTTTTCCTTAGGTATTGTCTCAAGTCAATCGATTTTCCCAAAAGTAATTCCCCAATTCTTTTCTCTATGCGTTCTTAGTTTAGATAATTAGTTAATCAAAACAAACCCTTTAATTCTTAGGCTACATAATAAAAAGACAGTCATTACTAGTACTTTTAGTTCATTTGGGTTCGACAATCCGGTCTTGCTAAAACTATACTACTGTTCGATAGGTACACTTGCCTACATCGCGATAATAGTTAGTCTAGGTTTGATCTTCATTATAAATATTTATTACTTGTTACGAAACCTTGCGATCAGGGACAAGTTAGGGTACAAGTGAGGGTGGAGGCGTTAAGCCAATGGGTTCGTTCTCACGAACTCAATAAACCATTTGGATATCATCTGGAAGAAGGCTTCTTTAGCCTTTCCTCCCTGGCCCTCAGTCACGGGCCTACTACCACTAGAAGTTGCTCCGTGAATGGAGCCTTGTGCATTACTTTCCATTTCATCAGAATCAGCTTGGTTGGATGACACTTTTATCTATATGAAAACATAGTTCAATTTGAGTTAAGAGTTATCACACTATCATAGGTTATATAATGGCATGTATTTCTAGACTTCAGACATGCTACATTTAGTTCGAGAACCGACTAAATCGTAGCTTTGATACCACTAAATATAACACCCCTACAACGTATCTGTCACCAGATTAGGGTTACAGAGCATTACCGTACAATCGGGAACATTTAAACTTAATATCATCTAATAATATAATCTAATCATAAACTAATCATATACATACATACTATCCCTAAATCTAGCCATCGAGACCCTAAAAATACCTTAGAAGTGATTTAGGACTAATTTGAAACCATTTGGAAAGTATAGGAAAAAAGCTACAAAAATTTTGAAATAGGGGTCACACAGCTGTGTGTCTCACACGGCTGAGACACGCACATGTGTAACCTTCAAAATAGGGACACACAGCCGTGTCCTAGCCCATGTCCTCACTCATGAGTAGGGTCACATGGCCGTGTCACATGCTCATGTCTAGGCCGTATAACTCACTGTCTAGCAACCTAAGAAATCATCAGATGGCACATGGCCATGTGGACCCAAATTTACCTAAACTCAAGCCATTTCCCAAGTCCATATCATACATGACCTTCCAACTCATTTAAGCATACTTCAAAGGAACCTAAACATGAATAAAACATATACAAAATGCCATTTTAAAGTCCTCACCCAAACTAACCAATATGCCATTCAAAGGCACCTCAAATGGAAACAACAACACTTACCTAAACATGTAAATTTTACCACAATTCAATCATCAAATTCTAATTCAAACTTACCAAAACATGCCACAAACTTGACCATTTTCATACCAATAATTTATACCATAAGAAACCATTACCAAGCTATTACAAACTTACCAAAAGAACCATATATAGATAAAATTATAAGTGACCAAAATGAATTACCTGAGTCAGCATTATAAGTTCATTAACAATCCAAAAACGTCTAAATACAAATATATCAAGTTACTATTTTACATGTTCATAAAAGACATCATAATAAGCCACCCTATACATGCCATTATAAACCTTAGCCAAAATACACAAAAACGACCGAATTGACTTCTAGATAGTGTGATAGCTCTCCGATGAGCTTTCAACCAAATCGAGCTTCTGATAATCTATAAAACATAGTAAAGAAACTATGTAAAGAATTAATGTTTATTAAGCTCGTATAAACCAAACTTAACTTACCATTTCATTTGCATAGTGTAAAACATAAGCATAAAAAATCAACCAAAACCACAAGCTTGGCATAAGCCTAAACAACATCATTAATCTACAAGTTAGTACACTTGTTCATATATATATGGTATCATCCATAAAACATGTGTTCATCATGTATAAATAAAATCTTTGCACCTTTAATATTCCATAATTTCATGATTTAATACAATTGCATTCTTACCTTTCCATTCCCTTTTCTTGCCCGTTGAACCATCTAGAATTTCATTGGATACTCGAGAAAGCTCACACAAAGTGTGCCTTTACATATAATTGGAACCTTTACTTTACATCATTGCTCACACGAGCTGTGAAATAGGTCTGCTTGCACGAGTTGTGGGTCAAAATGTAAGCTACACAATTCTACTCACATGAGCTGTGGAGTATCCATAAAAAATGCAGGACCTCAACCATCGGTAGGACATTCAATACCAGCACGCGAAACATGAAATCCCTAATGACATGTCATTTGTATCCTATGAATTCCTAAGGTTCAACCGGGACTCAATATTTGTCAGTTCATCATAGAATTGATTTGATTCTACATTGAGCCATTTACATTAAAAATAACATATTAAACATTCAAATTAAACAATATTAATACGATAACCGTTCATACGAACTTAGCTCGATGACTAGAGGCTTGAAGGTTAAATCGAGCTAATCGAAAACTTTTACTTTTCCTCGATCTAGGTCTGTACATGGTTTATCTTGATCTGATAGATAATTATATTCAATTAAGTACATCAATTAAACTTAAACATTCAATTCAATCCACATTTCATATTTATGCAAAGTTACCAATTTGTCCCTAATATTTTAACTTTTTCACAATTTAGTCCTTAAGTTTATAACTTAAGATTTAACCATTTTAATCAAAATCCATGTTGATCGAACATGTAAAGGACCTTGAAACAAATCATATTTACCATCATTTCATTATAAAACTCTAGAATTTATACCTTTATCAAATTAGTACCTAATTTCAAAATTCATCAAAAATCACTTAACAGAACTTGTTTATTTTTCAATAATGGTTCATAATCTATCATTTAACATAAAAAAATCATTCAAGAACATTCATGGAATAACCCTAAACCTTTAAAATTTTTACAAATTAACCTTCAGACTAGCTGGATTAAGCTAAAACGATCTCAAAAAACATAAAAAAATCATTTAAATTTAACAAAAAAAATGACAACATGCAAGAACAAAGCTAGTCGATCTTCATAGCACTAAAAATGGTGTTATTTTCTTCACTATTTTGGTTGTGAAGTGAAATGAGAAAGACGAAACAATTTTTGTTTCATTTTGTTTAATTTTAATTTGTTTAATTACCATTTTAACTTTTAAAAACTATCATAATTACATTAATACCTTGCCATGCACATCCACTATCCCATATAAATGGTTTATTTACTATTCAAGTCCTTTAGTTTAAGATTTCATAGTCATTTAACTCTTTTTACTAATAGAACTCAACTTTTACTTCTTTTACGATTTAGTCCTTTTTACTTAATTAATTATGTAAACTTTAAAATTTCTTAACAAAATTTTAATATGACCTTACCATAATCCCATAGACATTACAATAATAATAAAATAATAATTTACTCATCAAAATTATGGTCCCAAAATAATTATTTTGATATCACTGAAAACAGGCTGTTACAACGTCTTCCACATCTCCATATTGAGAAGATACTGATATTACCCTTCCCATACCGAACCAATTAAAGAGATTGAGGTGAGACCAAATTTGTCTTTTGAGGACAAACATGTACAAATTCTAGATTGTGATGTAAAATTTCTGAGAAGGAAATGAATCCCACTTGTAAAGATCTTATGGTGAAACTATGGCATTGAAGAGGCCACGTGAGAGCTGGAAGATGTGTTTCGTAAGCGATATACTCATCTATTCGAACCAGATAAGTTTTGAGGATGAAATTTCTTTAAGAATGGGAGAGTTGTTAATTAACCAAGAAATGACCTAGGCCTGATGATTAAGTAGTTAGTGCACTCCCTAAATGCCCTAGGTTCTATCCACTTCTCTCCCATTTCTTCTCTTTTTAATTTTAACAAACCATGACAAAAACTATACCAAAATAAATATAATTTGAAGTAGAAACTTAATAAGAATGGGCAGTAACCTAATGGTTAAGTACCTACTCCTTTCTCCCCATTTCAAACCAAGTTCAAGTTGCCCAAATCCCCATTTCCTTTTTAAATTCGACAGCCAGGGGTAAATTACTAAAAAAACCCTAAAACTTTGAAAACCCTTGATATTTAGTCTAATCTTTCCCAATTAGATAAGGATTTTATTTTCCCTTCAAACCCAACTAGAAATTTTCTTTTCTCTCCCTACTTCTTCTCCCTTTTCTGTTTCATCTTTTTTTTTTTTGCAAAATATTTTCTTTCCATTGCTGAATTTATTATTTCTTCCTAGATCAAAATCTATTCTTGATTCAAGTCATTTTTCAATTGGTTTCATGATCGCCATTAGAAACATTCTTAATCCTCGCTAAGAATCAGTAAGTACAATTCAATACTAATAACTAATCCCAAATTCTTGTAGTATTTACATCCGATGCTAATCTTTCATTAAAATTAATGAATCTTTTACGAGTCTTGTTGAACTTCCCGGTAATCTTGTAAATCTTGAAAACAAACATTAACCCATGTATAAATGTTGTTTGAAGGTCCCGATTTAAGTGCCCCAGATTAGATTTGAACGTGAGAAATGTCCCTCAGCCTACGGGTGAAAGGTGTGTGTTCTTTTACAAGTGACTTAGGGCGAAAGCATGCCTAGGATAGGGCCATACGGACGTGTAGAACAAACAGCCCTACACATGGTCATGTGCCACTAAAACTCTAGGATAATTTGAATCTCACACGACCAAGAACCCTCCACACGATCTATAGCATCCCACATGGCTTGAGGACATGGTTGTGTGTCCTCTGTTTTTTAGATTTTATAGTTTTTCCCAGAATTTTAAGATTTTTTTCAATTTAGTTCTTGAATGGTTTCCAAATTATTTTTAGTTTTTAGTTATTCAATTATGTCCCTGAAGCACAAATAATGTTAGACTGCATGATTAGATTGGCTGAATTGATGTTATATATATTTTCCTGAATTGTGAATGATATATATATGTATATTGTATCTGTAGTTGTGATTGTGATTGTACATACAACCTACCTTATGATATCATTTAACTGAACACATGATAAGCATTCCTTTGGCTACTATATCGAACTGTTATAAGCATAATATTTGCCACTGTCTCAAACTGTTAAATAACCTGTTAAATGCTATTGTATTAAATTTTTTTTAGCATGCAATATTGTATTGCATAGGGTGGGACGTTATAAACAGAGTATGTATTAGCAATTTATCTACATTATTTTTCTGTGTTCCCACAACCATAGGCAGATTCCATCTACGGTATTTTTGCTGCGCATCTACGGATAGTGTAAGATTTTACTTGCATTGTTTTGCTGTGTATCCATAGCCATAGGCAGATTCCATCTACGGTGTTTTGTTGTATGTCTACAGTGTTGGTTGTTGTGTATTAGCAATTTATCTACATTATTTTGTTGTGTATCCATAGCCATAGGAAGATTCCATTGGTAGTTAATTTGTAAACCATTGGTGGTTAAACCACAATCTGAATTGTTGGTTGTTGGAGTTCAGGGGAAATCCTCTTGTTGTGTGTAATGGTGGGGTAGGATCTTTTCTGTTAAATTTAAAGCTGTATGGCATCCAAAAAAATATGTGCATATAAAATTGGTATATGTGACATGGCAAATATATATACATGTGAATTGTTGAATGATCTGAAACATCTATATTCTAATATTGCCACTGTAAACTATTTCTGTGTAACATATTTTCATATGCTTAATAATTTGCACTGGTTATCTTGTGATTGAACTCACACTGAGTGTCAGAACTAGAGGTGTGCATGGGCTAGGCCGGGCTCAACTAAAAATTCAAGCCTGTTTGCTAGCCCAAGCCTGGCTCGACTAAAAAAATGGGCCTAAAATTTTGCCCAAGCCCGAATTAGATAAAAATGACTCAGGCCCGACCTGGCCCACCCATATTAATTTTTATATTATTTTTTATATAATTTTAAAAAATACATAATACATCAAAAATACTAAAACATCAAAATAAATATTTCCAAACAAATTGAAAATAAATTTTAAAAAAATACTCAAATAACACTAAGATAGATGCAACTTAACAAGCAAATGTCTCTAAAATAATAATAAAATTAACAAATGTCTTTAAAATAATAACAAAATAACAATAAAAAAGTTTTATATACTATCCAAATAATAACAACAAAATTGTAGCAACATAATAGTAAAATGATAGCAAAATAGGGAGAAAACAATAAGAAAATAATATTAAAAGAATAGATTTTTTTTCCTTTGGTGAATTCGGGCCGTTATAGTAACGGGTAATCGGAAAGTGTATATTCGGGTCTCCATTTTCATAAAATGGATTCGTAAATATTTATTAAAAATATTTATGAAGTTAGTTGTGTGGTTAATTAGGTTTTGGTTAGGTAATTTTGCTTGAATTAAGGGTAATTAGGTTATAAGGATTAAATTGCATAAAGGGTGAAATTTTAATTATTGATTAAAGAAAAAGTAAAGGGACTAAATAAGCAATTAAGCCTTATTTAACATGTGTATGGTAAAAATAATTACATGTGTAAAAATAATATACATATGTATATAATAATATATGTAATACTTAATACTTAAGTATATATATTATATTATATCATATTATATTATTATAATAATTATAAAAGAATAAGAAAACAAATAAAATAAATGAAATAGAAAAGGAATAGAAATAGAGAAGTAAAACTTAAGAAAAGAAAGAAGGAAAAGAGAAAGAAAAGGAGAAAAGTTAGGGCTTTCAAAGTTTAAAGTTCAATTGGTAAGTCAATTTAATTCTTTTTTTTGTTGTAATTTTTATGTTTTAGAATCCTAGAATTAAATACTACCCAACTCATGTCAAAATTTTAGAAATTATTGAGTTTTTAAATGTTGTCTATGTTGAATAATTAAAGTATTAGGGACTAAATTGATAGATTTTTAAGCTAGAAATGAAAAAGGATTAAATTGTAGAACAAATAGTAAATTTTGTGTAATAGGGACTAAATTGTAAAAATTTCAAAATTTATGGATTTAAGTGAAAATATGAAGTTAAATTTAGTTTAAAGTGGAACTTGTATGAAAATATAAGATTAATTGTGAAGAAATAAAATTAGTCTCGGTTTCGAGACTAAATTGGAAATTAGACAAATATTGAGTAAAAATAAAAATTTTCAATATGAAATTAAATTGTGTTGAATTGATGAATTCTAATTGTTTTAATTCTGTAGCTAACTTCATACCAGAATCTTCGACTAAAAAGGGAAAAGATAAAGTCGACGAGGAGTAACTTGAAATTTTCGGTTTGTATTTCTATAATCCAAATTTAATTTTTAATTGTTATAATTTAATTTAATGTACATGGTAAGTGTTGAGGTGAGAATTATTGCGTTTTGCAATTGAAATGGAATTGATTTAGTATGTGATGAATTTATTGAATTTATATTAATTGAATTGATATATATATACTTATTGAATATATTAATTATTTGAAATGAAATGAATATTGGTTGTATTTGAAAAGTGAATTGAAAACCCTATTAATTGTATTGGGCTGAGTCGGATATAGATGGCATGCCATAGGATTGGAAGAGTTAAGGGAATTCTTCGACTTCGAGTCAATGAGACACTGAGTGTCAATTTAGTACTTCGGATTAATTCGATGAGGCACTGGGTGCCAAATTACTTTTGTTTAGCCGATGAGACATTGGGTGTCAATTTTTTACTTCGAATTATCTGACGAGGCACTGGGTGCCAAAATGGTGTGTTTTGGTTGGATCTGTGTATCTGTCCGAGTCTGAGTCGTGTTAATAGGGGTAAATGAATAATAAAGTTTTATGATTCATATTAAAATGGTATGGTATGAGAAATGGAAGTGAAATAGTGAACTGAAAATAGAATGTGAAATATGTTACAAATATATGGAGTATATGAGTTATATACTCAAGAAATATCGAATGGATAATGCAATTGTATATTGAAATGTGAAATGAATTGTGAAAAGCTATTTATATAGCAAGTATGAGAATTGAGATATTTTTGAAATAAATGAAATACGATATGGTTATTGTAAAAATTAAATATTTATATGTGTTTATATTTCAATTGTATATTTTTAATTTTTATCTTTAATTATTGAATTATAGAAATACCACTGAGTTTTTACTCAGCGTACGTGTAACAGCCCGTTTTTAGCCAAATCAGAATAATAGTTTCGAGACCACAAATCTGAAGTCAAAATATTTATTTTATTATTATTTTAATGTCTACAACATGATAGTATGATTGTGTGAAAATTTCGTTAAGAAATTTTATCGTTTGAATGCTTAATTTGATAAAAAGGACTAAATCGTGTAAAGCATAAAACTTGTGTTCTATTAGCTAAAGGTGTCTAATCGCTATAGAACCTTAAAGAGAAGGTCCGTATGTGGTAATTAGCCTATTAATTAGATAGTGGATGATATTGGATTGGCATTATGGAAATTTCGATGTTAGTTAAACGTTAAATAAGTAAATTAGTTATAAAATTAAAATTAAGCAAAATAAATGATATTTTCTATTCATTCATCTTCTCCACTGATTTTTCTTAGGAGAATATCACCATTTAGGGTTCTTGGACATTTGGTCATCTTCTCTTCTTGCATATGAGTAATTTTTGTCCCTTTAATGATTTCCATATTTTTAAGATCGTTGTAACTTAATCTACCTAGCCTAGGGACTAATTTGCAAAATTTTTAATGGTTTAGGTTTTTTCATTGATGAATATAGGTGTATTTTGATGTTTGGTGATAGAAAATGAATGCTTGTTGTTAAATAAAAAACATTTGTAAAGTGAGTTTTGTTAAAATTGTCAATTAGGGATTAAATTGAGAAATGTCAGAATTTTGTGGTAGAAATGTGAAATAAAGGAAAAATATGGGTTGCTATGATAGTAAAGGAAATTCGGCTAGCATGGGTAGGGACCTAATTGCATGAATTTGTGTTTTTATGAGCTAAGGACTAAATCGTAAAGAAATTGAAATATTAGGGGAAAAAGTGTAAAGTTGTCATAATGTGATTTTTTGGGCTAAATTGAATAGATTGATATTTAAATAAGCTAAATTTGATTACATATAGATCAAGAAAAGCAAAGTTTGAATTTAGATCGGGGGAAAAACAAAGTTTTGGACTAGTCGATCCTTTTCGTCATTTTTGCAATAGAGGTAGGTTCGTATGTTAATAAGCATTAGTATAATTGTGTTTTAAATGTTTTATTATTGAATTAATTGTGAATACGATCTTATGGATGTGTTCGACGAAGATTCGGCAATGTGAATCCTGGTTGAACCTTAGGAATAGATTAGAATACGAATGACATGTCATTAGGGGTTATGTGATTTGGGTGCTGGTCTGTACGTCCTACTGGTGGCTGAGTTATCCGGCATGTGTTGCAGATTCTCGTCAGCTTGTGTGAGCAGCACTATGTAGTTATGTCATGATCGTCATTTTGTGTGAGCAGACCTGTTGATAGCTCGAGAGTGAGCATTATATGAGATATGAGATTGACATAGCTTCGGCTATGTATTGACACTTAGGGTGCGAGATTCCCGAGTGTCCGATAATATTCCAAATGGTTCAACAGGTATATCGAAAATATGAAACGGTGAGAAATAGATACGTATCAGTTCAGGTATGTACGGAAACTATATGAACATTGAACATATGAAAGTTGTGAGTCCATGAATACTTATATGATTGAATAGATGTTAACCTTATGATTAAATGATGTTGTAGTATATTATGTTTATACTACTTGATTGGTGAATGAATGGTGAGCTTTACTTATTAATTATACTAGCTTACTAAACTTTATAGCTTACTCTATTTATTTTTCCGTGTTTTATAGTGATTATCAAAGCTTGCTTGAGTTTGGGAGTCATCGAAGATCTCATCACACTATCAAGTTATCACTTTGGTACTTTTGGAACTTCTGTATTTGGTATATGGCATGTATAAAAGTTATGGTCATTTTGGTATATAGCTTGGTAATAGACTTAGCCATTTGAGTTGGCTTGTAAATGATAAATATTTGTTATGTGTATAGCCATGTGATTTGACTTATTTTGGCATGTTTAGTGATGTATATATATGTGTGAAAAAGGTCTTTTGATATTTGGTGTATAATTGCCATTTATATGCTTGTTGTGAAATGGAATTATGGACGCCAAATGGTTGAGAATTGAAGTTGCTATGCTTATGGTTTTAGGCAAGATAATGTATGAAGTTAATCACTTAGGTAAAATTGTGAATGTGAAATTGGCATGTTTTGTATCGGCAAGTTATGATGTTATGAGCATTATAGTTATTGGTATGGAAATAACATGAATTAGACTTGATTGAGATTGGTTGGAATGCCTATTTATGCCATGTTATATGCCTTTTGGTTTGGTGTAGGTGATTTCATTTTGGGTGAGAAAGATGGCTTAGTAAATAGCTTAATTTTTCCATAAGGGTAGAGACACAGACGTGTGTCTCAACCATGTGTGACAGAGGGTCAGGTGACACGGCCGTGTGTCCCCTGGTGTTTAATTAGAAATCAAGTCAGTATACTCTACACGACCCAGCACACGGGCGTATGACTTGGCCGTGTGACATAAGTCAGTATACCTTACAGGTTTGGCACGACCTAGTACACGGCTTGGCACACGAGTGTGTGAGGCCATTTCGAAGGGCACATGGGCTAGTCACAAGGGCCTGTATGTTGGCCATGTGACCCAAGTCAAAAAGTTACACGGCATCAGACACGGGCTGGGACACGGCCATGTGATCCCATTTCAAATGTCCACACGGCCTGTGACACGGGAGTGTCTTTGGCCGTGTGAGACACACGGCTGGGCCACACGAGCCTGCGTCCCCTATATTTTGTAAATTTTTCTAAGTGTTCCAAAAAAATTCTTGAGATGTCTGTTTAGGCCCGAACCACTCCTAATGCTTGATTTGGGCCTCATAGGCTCGTATTAGGGATGATGTGAATAATTGTGAATAATTTATTTTTTGGAATGAAAAAATTGTATGTGAATTGTGTAACAACCCAATTTTGGGCCTAATAGGAACAGTGATTTCGAAACCATTAATCCGAAGTCGGAGAAATCATTTTAATATTATTTTATGTGTTATAGCGTTGTTATATGAATGTTTTAAAATTTTGGTGAACTAATTTTAGCGATTGCTTGCTTAATTTCGAAAAAGAACTAAATCGCATAAAGTGCGAAAGATTTGTTTTACGAGCTAAAAGTGTTAAATGGGTATGAAGCATTAAATTAGAGGTCCTTAGTGAGTAAATAGACTACAAATTTATTAGTGGCTGGACGTGGAGCCTCAATTCATGGAATGGTCAAATGTTAGGTGACTTAATTGGTAATAAAATATTAACCTAAAAGGCTAGCTATCATCTTTTCATTTTCCTTTCTTCTCCATTGAAAATTTCAGCAAAGAAGGGGTTTTGAGAGCTCAAAATTTCAACAAACTTCTATCCCTTGCAAGTAAGTGATTTTGATGGTCATTTTTGTTGATTTTTGTGTTTTTGAAACCCTTATAGCTTAATCTAGCTAATTAGGGGACTATTTTGCATAATGATTGAAATTCTAGGGTTTTTCCATGAGAGTATTCATGTTGTTTGCTGAATTTTTATAGAAGAAAATGAATCATGGTTGTTAAATAAACAACTTTTGCGAAGTTGTTTTCATGAGAACACCTAAAAGGACCATTTTGTGAAGTTGATAAAATAGGTTGTAAATGTGTGAAATAATTGAAAATTGTGAGTTGCTATAAGAGTAATAAAGGTTCGGCTAGGCTTGCTAAAAGAGGAAATTTGATTAAAATCATTTTACGAGCCTAGGGGGAAAATCATAATTATGTGAAAGTCTAGGGGCAAAATGATAATTTTGCCCAAGTATGAATTATTGATTGTCTTGATTTATGTAGTGATTAAATAAACAAATTTTGTCATTTTAGATTAAGAAATATGGAATCCGGACTTAGACTGGGGGAAGATCAAGCTAGTAGACTAATTCAATCTAGTCGCCCCCTTTTTATATACCGAGGTAATTTGTACTTAAATAATACAACTTTATTGTTATTATGTATTGAAAAATTAATATGGCATAAAGTGTTTGATTATTGTTGTGAATATGCATGATGAAAACTGATGTAGTAAAAACTTCGGGTTGAATCTTAGGAATAGATTGGATATCCATGCCATGCCATTTGGGTGATAGGTGTGCTAGTGTAAGACCATGCTTGGGACATGGCATCGGCCACATTATGAGATTCAGTGTAAGACCATGTATGGGACATGGCATCGGCGTAGATATGTGTGCTAATGTAAGACCATGTCTGGGACATGGCATCGGCATTGATATGTGTGCTAGTGTAAGACCATGTCTGGGACATGGCATCGGCCACATTATGAGAGTCAGTGTAAGACCATGTCTGGGACATGGCATCGACGTTGATATGTGTGTTAGTATAAGACCATGTCTGGGACATGACATCAGCCTCATTATGATAGCTAGCGTAAGTCTATGTCTGGGACATGGAATCGACATTGAGACGAGAGCTAGTGTAAGACCATGTCTGGGACATGGCATCAGCCTCGACATGTGAGCCAGTGTAAGACCATGTCTGGGACATGGCATTGACAATTTACCCTCTTGTGTGGGGCTTATCGGATATCCTTTAGTATTCCAAATGGTTCCACGGGTTATTTTAAGCTTATGATAAAAATATGAAATGATATAATCATGTTGTGGGTGGTACAGGTTCTTACTCGAAACTCATGAGATATGAGCTTAGTTATGATGCCTTACTGGTAAGGATGAAATTGAGTAAGTTCTATCTATTAGAATGATTTCGGGACGATCTTGAAATCTTTGGCTTATACTTGTGATGTGTAAATACGTAATAAATCTACCATTGTTAAATAAAGAATTTTGTGTTGGTTTATAATATGCTATGTGTTTAAAGATGCATGGTTGATGTTGTTACTTATTTACATGCAACTTACTAAGCTTTATGCTTACTCCTTTCCTTTCCATTTTCTTATAGCATCGTCAAGCTAACTTGGGAATCAAAGGATGAGACGTGATATTCGCGACAGGTTTTAAAGATTTATGAATGAATCATTCTTGAGACTAACTTATTTCACGATTAAGGCAAGTGTACTTATCATACAGTAGTATAGTTCAGCAAGATCGGATTGTAGAACCCAAAGGAACCACGAGTACTAGTATTTACTTCCTTTTTATTATCTAGCCTAAAAATTAAGAGGTTTGGTTATCTAAACCAATTACTAAACTAAGAATGCACAGAAAGAAAATTTGGGAAAATACTTTTGGGAAAATTCGATTGATTAGGACAATACCTAAGGAAAAATCCACCTAGACTTCTCTTGTTATTTGACTCTGAATCAGACGATTTATTCATTTGACTTGATCCGTAGAAATCCCTAAGTTATACTATTATCTCTCTCGAGACTAATAATGTCTAACCCTAGGTTGAATAATTGAAATCTCTTTCTAATTATCACCCTAGAATTGCATTAACTCAATCTATGGATTCCTTTCTTAGGTTTCACCCTAATCCGGCAAAACTTGTCACCCTATCTCTAGGCGCGCAATTAACTCTGCTTAATTATGACAATTTTACTCTTAGACAGGGTCTATTTCTCCTCTGAATAAGAGCTTTAACTTGAATCAATAGCCTGGAATATTAAAACAAGAATTAAGAACACATAATTAAGAACAAGTCAAATATTTATCATACAATTCAGATAATAATAACAAGATCTGTCTTAGGTTTCATTCCCTTTAGGTATTTAGGGGGTTTAGTTCATAATTATGAAAGAAAACAACTCAAAAGCATAAAGATAACAAAACATAAGAAAACCCAAAACTCCTAAAGGAACTTGAAGGGAGATCTTCAGTCTTGATGATGAATCTGGCTTCTGAGATGGATCAATCGGCTTCCCTTGAGTAATTCCTTGCTGCCTCCTCTGCGTCCCCCTTCTAAGTGCCTCCTCAGGTGTTTAAATAGGCTTTTGAATGACTAAGAGCCCTAAAAATTGGCCTTTTCTGAATAGGACTATACTTGGGCTCGGCAGGGACACGCCCGTGTGCGATTACTCTAGCCCGTGGTCAAGGCTGTTGAATAGGTACGGGCGTGTAGTCTACCCGTGTAAGTCGTGCTTCGATCCTGCCAAATGTATACGGCCGTGTGACACGCCCGTGTGAGGAAGTCCAGGCCGTGTTGATTTTCCACGTGGTCCATTTTCTCTATTTTCGGCCTATTTATTGGTCTTTTTACTCTCCTATGCTCACCTAAGTATTAAACATGAAATTAAAGGATTAGGAGCATCAAATTTACCAAATCTAAGGAGAAGCCATCCATAAATTTTTTAAGCATGAGATAAAAATATGTATAAATTATGGTTTATCAAATACCCCCACACTTAAGCATTTGCTTGTCTTCAAGCAAAATCCTCAACTCACAATCAAAATAAATTCTTCTCAATTTATAATCCCTATCAATAATATCTCAAAATAATTCATAAGTATTCATACATTGAAAATTCAACTAAAATTATATTAAAGTTTTAAACATTCCAAGTTGAGCATTTTATCATGAAAACATAGGTGTCTCCCCTCATCTAAGTGATTACCTTTGATCAAAATATCACAGATTTTAACATTCTCACTACAGATTCACTCAAATAACTCAAGGTGTTTAAGGACATCAATTAAAGCAGTCATTAGTCAATATGAAAAGTTATTACCATAGGCTTGCTTGAAAATTAAATCTCTACCACTATATATTGACCTGATACATTAATCAAAAAGGTCTTTTAGAGGGTTGTAACGTGGCTTTAGTTAGGGGGTGTGGTCACACGCTGAAGGAAAAGGTTAGAATCGAGATTGAATTGAAAAATTACCTAGTTAGAAAAATAACTAGTCATTAGTTGAATACAAGTGAGCTTCTTCTCTGAATATGGAATTAACACTCGAGCTCAAAAACGACGAATTACTACTAAAATGTATGTGAGTATTTTTTTTAAGAACAAGTCAAATACATAGAACTTAATTATCACAATGAAAAATAAAACATAGCTAAGCAATTAGTTCAAATCAAATCTCGAAAAAAATAGGGATCAAATTAAGGGATTTCAATAATAATGGATTATGAGTTAATATTGAGGGTAAATCAATTAATGGCTTGTTAGGCTCAAAGGGGTTCACTACGGGTTAATTATGAAGGTAGGCTTTTGTAGAGTGAGTGGGTTAAACCTAAGTGCCTTTATCATCTTGACATATCAACTCAAATGGTATGGTCTTGACATGCATAATCAAGCAAGTTCTAGAATAACAAATCAAAACTGACGCACTCATAATGAAAGTGAGCATGAAAGAAATAAAATATGCTTTAAAGGATTAAAATCTCACAAAAATTATGGCTTTTTGATGTTTGAACTTGTGAATTTCAACTCAAGATAACACCTAAACTTAGGGAAACAACCTAAAAGTTTTTAATTCTTCAAAAATCAACTTATCATGCTTGATTCTCTAATGTCTTAAAGTTTAAACAATCAATGGATAAATGCCTATGTTTTAATTCAAGACATATCAATAAAAATCATAAGTTAATTAAAATTCATCCTAATAGTGATATGAGTGATTCACGTGAGAATAAGACAAAATTCAGGGATTTTTAATGATGATATAAAAGACCCCCCCACACTTAAGATGTACATTGCCGTCAATGTAAAAGATAGATATATTGAAAAATATAGATATATAATCATAAGATAGGGAGAGAAGTGAAATTTCCTGAATGATGATTGAACTCCTTGAATTGGAGTTATGGAGAATAATCAGCCAAAGCAATGATGAGAGTGGAGAATGATACTCCGGTGGTGGTAGAGGTTCATTAGTCCATAAATCCTGCGCCAAAAGAATATTATATCTGGTGGTAGCTATGGTCGTGGTCGAGCAGGACATGGCAGTCGTGGAGAACCTTTCCCAATCGATTTTTGAGTTCCTATTCGATGCTGAGCTTTGGAGCTTTTTATAACTGTAATAGAATCATGAACTTTTTAGGGAACATAAAGAAGCATAATTACTCATAATGAAATAGATGAAACTATAAATTATTCAATAAATATTATAAAAACTAAAATTAAAATAATATTAAAGGAAAATAAAATAAAAAGTACTTAATTAAGATAAATAAAGATAAAAGTGAAAATAATAATAATAAATAAAAAGTTTTTAAACATAGTCACCGCTGGATGGTTCGCGAGGTGGTGGTGGTGGCGATGAAATGTAAAGGTGCTGACAAATCTGATAAAGTGTAGCATCAATTTGATCAAAATGCTAAAAACACTACTGCTTAAATCGAGTAAGGTGCTCAGAGATGTCAGAGTATGAAGCCGCTGCATGAACTGGACGATGGATGGGTGGTGGCTGAGACGGTGGGTCCTCAGGATGTAGAGGGACATCATTAGCAATGTCCTCTGGGTCCTCCTCCTTGGTGGACTGGACGAGGCGGTATTGAGGAGGGTAGGTGCCACGTCGTTTCTCGATCATCCTCATACTTAGCATGCTCGAGGTGCCCTATGGGGACATCTGGCCAATGAGAGTGAGGGAGGATGATTGTACTGTTGTGTTGAGGTGCCCGAAGTGCCAAGCCAGTCGAGTCACATAGGGCCCGATAGAGATGACCCCCTCTAATGTCGCTCCGTCTGATGGCGGATGGCGAGGGTGATGAAGTAGGCGAGGTCGATGATGTGCCCATTCACCATGCACCATAGAAAGTAAACGTCGTGAGTGTTGATGACGCCCGTGCTCTTTCATCTCCTTGTTAGAGTGTGAGCCAAGATGACATGTAGGTACCTCAAGAATGGAGGGAGAGCCGATGCCTTGAAGCGGCTAGGATCGTAGGTGGTCGAGGCAGGGACGAGGTCCTTCCAACACTTTGAGGGGGAGTAATAGATGTGGCGGTGGAGGGTGTCGAGTTCATTGTCATCCATGAACTCCTCCGTGTACAGCCCTAGTGCAATCACAAACTCGGGTACACTCAATTGGCGCACTAGGCCACCAAGGTGGAACTGGACCATTCCAGGATCGTCGAAGTTTGTCATGATGGTCTGAAGATGGAATGTCGAGCAGAGTTCCAATGTGAACTCGAGATACATTGGCTCGACAATCTCAAAGAAGAGCCTTTACGAGGTCAGTCGTCAGGAGTGCTCGGACCACATCAGCCAATTAAATCTGTTCAAGTACGACCAAGTCAATGTAGTGGCCCACACCTAGGGGTCGGGCCCGTAATATCTGATATAATTCCTCCTGGGGTCCCAAGGGAACCTGGAGGAACAAGTGCCTAATCTCTGCGGTAGGACTCGAGGATGACGCTGCTCCTTTCCTCTTCTTCGAGGCGGGAATAGCGATCTTCTTACCATGTGAGGATGACATTGTTCCTGCATTGAAAAGTCGAAGTTCAACCAATACATCCCAAAAATAGCATGGAAAAATCAAACTGAATAGGAATATTTCATGAGACTCGCGTACTAAATGAAGAGAACAAAACTAAAACAACTAAAGAAAATATATCAAGTCATTAAAATAAGACTATGAGAATAATACGACGGGAAAATCTAATGCATGAATGTATGTGGGTAAACATAAAATCCATGGAAACAAGAAAAATGGATGAATGTAGTATGAAAAATGACAATATTCTTTAATGACAAGCATGAGTATTTCTATTATTCTACTATTAATATTCACCTAAGATAGTCAAATGGATCAGAGAAATCAAGAAATAGGCAAAATATTTAAAGAAAATAGAGAGAAAAGAGTAAACAAATGCAAAAGGGAAAAACTTGAGTCGTCGGAAACAGTGTTGTAGGCGGTGCACGGGCGTGGCAGGTAGGGCGTGTAGAGTTGCAGCAGGGATTTTTGGGGAAGGGAATGATGACTAGTGAGGGGTTTATATAGATTTTTGGGCACACAGCCGTGGGGCATCCTCGTGTGCCCTAATTTTTGGCTGTGTCTTTCGCAATTTTTAAATTTGGGCGTCTCTGACATTCGGCCCACGCCCGTGTTCCTTGGGCGTGTAGGTGCCTATGGCTGTGTCGCACGGCCGTGTCTTGCTTCGTTCGCTTCTCCCACGCTCGTGTACATGGGTCTACGCCCGTGTTCGTTTGACAGTGTCGACCACGGGTGGATGGTACTGGCGTGTCGAACGCCCGTGCTAAATTGACAGGTTCGCCCATGGTTTCAAAACACGGGCATGTCGCGCGCCCGTGTTGTTTTTGCAGTTTCACCCACGACCTTATCACACGGCCGCGGCGACTTATCGTATCCTATGTTGGGGAAGAATTTTGCCTTGTTTTCACATTACTGTATCGCACAGCCGTGTCTCCTCCTGTGGTGTGAGCACGCCCGTGTACCTGGCTGTGTGGATGGGAAAACCTTGTGTTTTAAGATTTAGTTCTTAGATTAGATGTGAAAAAATAGAATTTAAATAAATCATTACTGTTAGTGCTTGGGTTGCCTTCTGAAAGCGCTTATTTATAGTCTTAAGCTAGACTTACCTCTCTTCTGCATGGTCAAGGTGGTGCGATGAGTTTACATTCCTCATCCCTGCTATCAACTTTATCAACATAAGGTTTAAGACGAGTATTTTTTACCTTAAAAGTGCCGAATTTGGGATGAATTACCTCGACTGTACCATATAGGAAAATACTGAGTACCGTCAGAGGAATTTCTTCATTAGGTTCAGAAGTGGCAACGCGAGGATCTGCTGTATCTAGTAGTAATTTGTCTCCAACCTTAAGTTGATTTGGTATGTCATTGAGCTCGTCATGGTGTGGTTTTGGTTTATCGGGTGTTCTCGATTTCTGTGTCCACCAGTCATCTAGCTCCTCGATTTGTAGCCTTCGTTCTTCATAGATAGGTCCTTTGATGTTGCTTGAACATGGCTTGTATGCGCTCTTCGAAACTATTTTCTGCACAGAGGGTTTCACCACATGATCAGTACCACTAGTATGATTTATGCAATCGCCCTCGATTTTTGATGTGTTACTCGAATTACGACCTTGAAGGATGATTGTTTTGTCTCCCACACGAAGTGTGAGTTTACCTATGCCAACATTAATTATTGTTCTAGCGGTTGCTAAAAAGGGCCACCCTAAAATTAAAGGAACGTTACTATCCTCTTTTATGTCTAGAACAACGAAATCAATTGGGAATATAAATTTGTCTATTTTGACGAGTACATCTTCAATAATCCCCCTAGGAAATCTGATTGTCTTATCGGCTACTTGAATACTCATCCTAGTTTGTTTGGGTTCCCAAGACCTAGTTGCTTAAACATTTTGTAAGGCATAACATTGATACTAGCCCCTAAATCAGCCAAAGCATTATTAACATCTAGGCTACGAATTAAACAGGGAATAGTAAAACTCCCTGGATCTTTTAATTAGTTGGCCAGCTTATTCTGTAGTATGGCTGAGCAAACCGGATTTAGTTCCACATGCGACGCCTCATCCAACTTCTGCTTATTCATTAAAAACTCCTTTAAGAATTTAACTGAGTTTGACATCTACGAAAGAGCTTCAATAAACGGTAAGTTAATATGTAAATTCTTTAATAATTTAAGGAATTTACCAAATTGTTCTTTTATGCGGTCTTTCCTTGTCGCGTTTGGGTATAGCATGCTAGGTTTGTATTCTTTACTTAGCGGTTTCTGGTCATTGTGGTCCACCTCACCCTTACCTTTACTTACCACAGTTTTTTGCCTCGGTTCTGGTTTAGGTGCAACTAACCTTTCCTCATCTTGAATGATGATTGTATTGACTTGCTCCCTTAGGTTGGATTCAGTGTTACTCGGCAGGCTACCTTGTGGTCGTTCAAATATCAATTTAGCGAGCTGACCTATCTGAGTTTCGATCCCTTGGACCGACGCTTGTTGATTTTTAAGTGCTGTCTCGGTATTCTGAAAATGAGTTTCTGACACTGAAATGAATTTTGTTACCATCTCCTCGAGGTTCGGCTTTTTCTCTTGTTGGTAGGGTGGTTGTTGGAAGCTTGGAGGTGGTGGTCTCTGATTCCCTTGGCCTCCTCATGAAAAATTTGGGTAGTTCCTCCAACCTGCATTGTAAGTATTACTATAAGGATTATTTTGAGATCGAGGATTATTACCCATGTATTTTAACTGCTCGTTCTCCATGTTGTGGCCATAGGGTGGGTATTTTGAATTGCTTGATCCACCTCCACTTACTTCGCACTGCATTACTGGGTGAATGTTAAAAACGCCGTCTGTTTTTGTTGGTTTTGTCCTCATGACTTGCCACTGATAATTATTTAGTGACATCTCTTCTATAAATTCATAAGTATCCTCAGGTGTCTTATTATTGATAGTTCCACCAGCGACTGCGTCAATCATTTGCCAAGTCGAAGGATTTAGACCATTTTGAAACGTTTAAACCTGTAGCCAGAGTGGTAACCCATGGTGAGGGCATCTTTGCAAAAGATCCTTGTATCTCTCCCATGCATCGTAGAGTGTTTCTAAATTTATCTGCACAAAAGAGGAGATATCATTATGTAATTTGGCTGTTTTAGCCGCTGTAAAATATTTTAATAAAAACTTTTCGGTCATTTATTCCCAAGTAGTGATTGACCCTCGTGGTAACGAGTTCAACCACTATTTACCCTTATTCCTCAATGAAAAGGAAAACAACCGAAGGCGAATGGCGTCATCAGAAACGACATTAATTTTAATGTATTGCAAAACTGTAGGAAATTCGCCAAGTGAGTGTTGGGATCTTCATCCTGCAAACCATCAAACTGAACAAATTACTATTTCATTTGAATTGTGTTAGGCTTCAGTTCAAAATTATTTGCAGCAATAGCAGGTCTAACTATACTTGACTTAGTTCCTATTAAATTAGGTTTAGCATAATCATACATAGTACGTGGAGCAGGATTCTGATTTACTAGATCAGCAGCAATCGCAGGAGGTAGCGGATTTTCTTGGTTTTCAGCCATCTCCTCGGTTGTGGTTGAAGTATCGTCCTCTTGCTCTTTATCTGTGTATCTTAGGCTTCGCCTTATTTCTCTTCGATTTTTGCAAACTGTGCGGTCAATCTCACCGTCAAAAAGTAGTGGTCTTGACAGGTTCTTCTAGTTATAGACTAGAAAAAAAAACTTGTCAGAAGAAAATAAATGAAAAATTAGAAAAGAAAATAAAAATTTAAATTGTAATAAAAGTAAAATGGCTAAAGTAATAAAAATCGAGTGTTCCTAATATCCTAGTTCCCCGGAAACGGCGCCGAAAACTTGATACGTGATATTCACGACAGGTTTTAAAGATTTATGAATAAATCGCTCTTGAGACTAACTTATTATCACGATTAAGGCAAATGTACCTATTGAACAGTAGTATAGTTCAGCAAGACCGGATTTTCGAACCCAAAGGAACGACGAGTACTAGTATTTATTTCCTTTTTATTATCTAGCCTAAAAATTAAGAGGTTTGGTTATCTAAACTAATTACTAAACTAAGAATGCACAAAAAAAATTTGAGAAAATACTTTTGGGAAAATTCGATTGATTAAGACAATACCTAAGGAAAAGTCCACCTAGACTTCACTTGTTATTTGACTTTGAATCAGACGATTTATTCATTTGACTTGATCTGTAGAAATCCCTAAGTTATATTATTATCTCTCTCGAGACAAGTAACGTTTAACCCTAGGTTGAATAATTGAAATCTCTTTCTAATTATCACCCTGGAATTGCATTAACTCGATCTATGGATTCCCTTATTAGTTTTCACCCTAATCCGGCAAAATATTGTCACCCTATCTTTAGGCGCGTAATCAACTGTAAGTATAAAACATGAAATTAAAGGAAGCCCGTGTGAGGAAGTCCAGGACATGTTGATTTCCCACATGGGTCCATTTTCTCTGTTTTCGGCCCGTTTCTCGCTCTTTTTACTCTCCTATGCTCACCTAAGTATAAAACATGAAATTAAAGGATTAGGAGCATCGAATTCACCAAATGTAAGGAGAAACCATCCATAAATGTGCTAAGCATGGGATAAAAATATGTATAAATTATGGTTTATCAAAGGACGTTGGAGGCTCGATCACACTATCAATCAGAATATTTGGTATAGTTAGATTTATCATTTTGAGTATGACATGTATAGGGACTTGGTCTTTTTGCTAAGTGTCATATTATTTTAGCAAAATATGTTGGCTTGCCATGAAGGTTGATTCATTTTGTATAAGGCTGTGGATGATGGCTAATATTTATTATTGCTAAATGCATTTAATGAAGATTTTCATGGATGTGGTTATTGCATGGTTTGTATTGATAAGTAGGAGATGTCGTATGTGTAACATCCTAATTTTGGGCTTAGTCAGAATAGTGGTTTCGAGACCACAAATCCGATAAGAAAAATTTCATTTTTATTATATTTTTATGGTCTAAGATTTCACGGAACGATTTCGTGAAAATTTCGTTCGAAAATTTCGACGTTTGGGCACTCAATTTAGTAAAAAGGACTAAATTGTAAAAAGTGCAAAAGTTGAGTTTTATATGTTAGAGGTGTCTAATTGTTATGAAATTTTAAATGGGAGGTCCTTAAATGATAATTAAACCATTGTATAGCTTTTTGGACAAAAATGGCCTTGGTTGGGTAAAATTTGAAAGAATAGTAAAAAGGGCATTTTGGTCATTTAGGGGGTAAAATGAATTAAAAGACAATTTTTAAACCCCAAATGTGTCCCTTTCTTATTGCTACAGCAGAATGTACCAAGAGCAACCATGGTTAGGGTTTGGCCAAGCTTCCAAGCTTAATAGTAAGTGATTCCGAGCTCCGTTTTTAATGTTCTATGTATTTTTGAAATCCCGATAACATGATCTGCTCATTTCTACCATTATTTTGAGCTAGGATTTATGTTTAAAAATTTAACCATGAATGATATGCATGTATTTTGATGTTTAATGGTGGAATATGAAGCTTGAAATTGTGTTAAACAACTTTTGCTAAGCGATTTTACGTGAAAACGAGTAAAACGGTATAATCGGTAAAAATACCTAATGTTCATAAGTACATGTTAGAGTGATAATTTGATGTTTCCATAGAAGGAAAAAATGATCAACATGTCAAAAACATAAGAAAATAGGAAGAAGTTTAATTTCTGAACCTTGGGGCAAAAGTGGAAATATGCAAAAGTTTAGGGGCTAAAATGAAAATTTGTAAAAAAATATGATTAGACCCATATGAATAGTGTGACTAATTAGTAGGCTAAATGTGATATTATTGATTAAGGAAATTGAGATTTGGGCTTAAATCGGGAAAATACAAGGTTATGGACTAGAATGGTAAATTGCCATTTCTGGATCTGAGGTAAGTTTGTACATGAATGATTTATCGATTCTTTTTATTTTATTATATTTTGTTATCATATGAAATGTGGCTGCCTATAGAATGATTATTTGTTGTAAATTGCAAATTGAAAAAGGACTATGAATAAATTGTAACATGTTGAAAAGTGAGGAATTTCCCGGTTGAGCCTTCGGAATAGAAACGATATGAATGATCTATTGTGAGGTCACGTGTGTAGTACTAAGTGCAGGCTACTACGTGTACCGGATAATTAGTCGCATGTGTAGTACTAAGTGCAGGCTACTATGCGTACCCGATAACTTCGATCACGTGTGTAGTTCTAAGTGAAGGCTACTACGTATATCAGATGGTTAGGTCACGTGTGTAGTACTAAGTGCAGGCTACTACGTGTACCAGATAATTGGTTGCATCTGTAGTACTAAGTGCAGGCTACTATGCGTACCAAGTAGCTTTGGCTACAAGTGTGAAAATATGTCCAGGCAACTGAGTATCAGTTATTATTCTGAAGAGTTCAACGGGAAAATCGATTAAGTGAAAATACATGTGAACATGATTCTATGATGAATAAGTGCAGGTATATGTTTAAGAAAATTTTGAGCAATATGCTCGATATTTGAGTGAATTTCAAAAATAAAAAATGGATTAAGTGAAATTATGTAAGTGAATTTTAGTAGTAAAACAATGTTGGACAACATCAGTTGTGTGAATTTGAAAATTCACCAAAAACTGTGTAAGTTAAATTAAATTTCAAATAAATATGAAATTAAAGCTTAATGAGTCTATTTTCATATAAAAGAAACAGGGGGAGTAAAAGAGTTGTATATTATGTGATATTCTGTCAGAATGAATTCGAGATCCCCTATTCTGACTTGGAAAAATTGTTAAAAATTGTAGAAAAATAATTATGGGTTATAATTTATATTATTAGAATCTTTGACGAGTCTAATTTTAATAGAAAAAAACATGAACATTATCTGAGTCTCGTACTATGAGATAAATAAATTTTAGTGAAGAAAGGTCGAAGCTGTCAAACAGAGAAACAGGGGAGACATTGAATAATAAACTGTACTTATTGGATGGACCAAAAATTCTAAAAATTTATGGTGGAAATATATATGAGTCTAGTTTTTGGGAAAATTTACGGATCTTAATTTGGAGTTCTGTAACTCTAGATAAAAATGATTTAGTGACTGTGACTCAAGAAAGCAGCTTAACCAGAACATGTGTATATGTACAATTGTGTTAGTTTTACTATGGAAAGCATGTTAGTAAATTGCTTATTAATATTTCATGTGAGCTTACAAAGCGTAAAGCTTACCCCTCCTTTCCATTTCTTTTAGTTTTGTCAGGTTAGCTCAGGGTTGGATATCGTCGGAGGCAGCATCACACTATCAAGCCAACACCTTGACAGTATAAACACATATGCTAGAATTATCAAGTGAGTGGCATGTATAGGGACCTAGTTTTATAACATGTGTTATTATAATTTGGCCAAATATATTGATCTTTAGTGAGCTAATGATTCTGACTTATAAATCTAGCTATTTATGTTATGTTTGATATTAATGATGTGCATATGCTTGTTTGCCATGCATGGTTGGTAATATGTTATGTGTTGTTGTGAATGTTTAAGTCTGTTAACGCTTCTAACCCTGTCCCGACGTTGGATACGGGTGAGGGGTGTTACAGTATGTGATAGAAAATAACTTAGAATCGATGTGTGGATGTTTGGTTGTGGCTGTTTTGGTTATGTGTTTATGCTTGGATTGGAGATGTTTGATCTTGTGTAGGTTGGTGCAAGTAAGGGTGGCAAAAAGGCTTGGTAGATAGCCTTGTTTTTGTCTACACTGGCAGACACATGGGCATGTGTCTAGGCTGTGTGTAACATACGGTCTGCCCCATGGGCATGTAGTCAGACCGTGTGTCCCCTGCACCTAAATTTGGCAAAATAGAATGCCCAGTAGTAACCACATGGGTGGAGACACGACCGTGTGTCTCAACCGTGTGGAGGACACGGCCATAGTACATGGGCATATGCCCAGGCTGTGCGAATTCTGCACTTTAAATGCGAAATTAAATTCGCCACACGACCTAGTACATGAACGTGTGTCTTGGCTGTGTGCCCCTAAATGGTAGATGACGTCAGAAACAGAATGTCAAGGTTTTAGTACATGGGCTAAGACACGGGAGTGTGCCAGGCCGTGTGAAAACCCCTGTAGGTTTGAATTGAGAAATAAATCCACACGGGATAGGGACACAGGAGTGTCCCGATAGGTTTAGGCCATGTGAGCTACACGGGCCTTCGACATGGCCAAGTTAAGAGGACACACGGGCGTGTCACCCTTCCACACAGGCATGTGCCTTTGGTTGCGTTGAAATTTTTTAAAAGTGTTCGGTTTATTCCCGAACCGTTTCCAAAGCTCGTTTTGTGCCTCGTAGGTCCATATTAGGGACGTTAAAAGGAATTTTGAAGGTTTTAAATTTGAGCGAAATTTTACAACCAAAAAATGTTTGTATGTATGTGTTTAAGTCTAGTAACGTCTCGTACCGTGTCCCGGCATGGGATACGGGTAAGGGGTGTTACAAATTGTATGTTTATTTGTGTAATAAGTCTGTGAATACTCTATAACCCTATTCCAACAATAGATACGAGTTAGGGGGTGTTACAGTACGATTTTTTTTTCTGTGCGCAGATTAGGTGCAGTGATTTTTAAGAGTTGTAATTGAGGTTGTGAGCATCCATCTCATCACATCTCCAAGTGCCAAGTGGGTATGTTTCAAAATTTTGAATAGAATGGCATGTACTTAAGAAGATCAAGTGTGTTTCAAGTAGTAGGGACAAAAATATAAGTTATGAAAACTTAAAATTTTTTTTAAATGTTCAAATATAATTAGCCAAAATCACTTTCGCACCAAATGTAATATTCCTATATCAGGTTCCTTGGATCAAATTGGATATAAGGGTGTTACAGGCTGGGTCGGGCTCAGGCCAAAAATGCCTTACCTGAAGCCCGACCCGTTTTTTAAACGGGCCTTATTTTTTTGTCCAAGCCCATTTTTCAGGCGTATATTTTTGCCCAAATCCTCCCACATTTCGAGTGGGCCTTCGGGCTGAGCCCGACCCATGAACAAGTCTATTCAGAACTTACTCCCCATTTATTTCCATCCTTATAGATAACCCACCAGGTTAGGATGCAGATGTGGCATTCGAAGGGTCTCGGCTCGGATTTTAGTTAATAAAATATTTCAGAATTATTATTTGATCTTTTCATTATTCAGAGACTGTATTATTTTATTTTGAATTATGGCATGACACTTTGGATTTGTTTTCTTTTAGCATGAATGACATTTTATTTGATTGTAAGATATTGAAATATGAATATGAATTAGTTGTGCATGAACTACGATTTTTATTAAAAATACAAATAGTTATTACTTTTCGATGCTAAATTATAATTAAGAATTTTGAGTAGTAAATAAACTAGTAATTAACTAAATTTTCTTCCAAAGATAAACAAATTTTTTAAAATGACTATTTTAAAACTCCTATAGTTTACCGGTCCATTTAAATTGGCTAATGTAGTCTTCCAAATTTAGGTCTAACACCTAGGCCAAGTTGTGTAGGTTACATTCAATGTATTATTTAGTGTATTCAATGTATTGTTTGTAAATTTTATTTATACAAAATGGAATTTAAAAATAAATATCTTGGATGTTTAATATATAAGAATAATTAAAATTTTAATTATTTTAATTTGAAACGATTCAAAGTTTATAGCATTATTAAAAAATTCTACTAATATTTTATATATTTTATAATTAAATTTAGATAACAATATTCTTGATACATAATTGATCTTATTTAAAATAAAAATTTGTTTAAATTTGATTTAATATGGACTGAACAAATAGTTCAAAGTTTAACGAGACCTTATTAACATTCATGGAGAAAATAATACAAATTTTGAATTTTTGGAAAATTTTATATTTTCAAATTTTTAAAATGATTTTTTATTCTAAAGAGATCTTAATTTTCATAATTTTTATATTTTTATTAAAAATACGAAAAAAACTTTAAATTGTTAAATATATATTTTTTGTAATTGTTTATGTACTTTAAAGAGTAATGACCAAATTGATAAAAAAATGTAAATATTGAGAACTAAAAGATTTATTTTACCTTTTTTTTGTAACAAGCACATCACCAATTTTAATGGAAAAATTGAATGAGAGGCCAATATTTTTAAATCAATTAAAGTAATCCTGTTTGAGTTGGCAAATTTTGAGAACAAATATCTTTTGGCTTTGACTTTAGTTGATACTTTGTACATTTGCAAGCCCACCAATGATATCCAAATTGGTTATAACAACATATCTTTGAGATTGATTTGGATTGGATCAAGGCAATCAACTTTATAAGTTTGATGGGATTGGATTGAATTGGGTAAAATTTGGAAGCATATCTTGAACATTTAAGACTTATCTTGAGCTCATTGAAGAGATTCTTTATGCATATTTGTCTTGATGGTTTCAAGGGAAGATTGATTGTAATTGATATAGTATGTTAGCATGCCTCGATTCCTTATAAATTAAGGAGATGTGTATAGGTGATGTATTGCTTTGAGAGCACTTATTCCTTTTCATTGAGGAACGTTTCTTGTGAGTGCATTGAGTGCAAAATCAAGTCAGTTACTTGATTAATATTATAAGTTTTTACGGGGAAAACTTAAAGGAAAGTTGTCTATATCTTAGTTACAAAAATGAGAAGTCTAATCTGGTCAGAGTTAGGGGTTGTAATCACTTGTTATACGAGTTACTAAGATATTGAATTATCTCTCAAGATAAGACCCTCCAGACGTAGGGAAACCAAATTGTATAAATATATTGTGTGTTCTTTGTTTTTTTTTCTAGCTTGTTTATTCTTAATACTTGAAGTAATTGGCACTGGTTTTAAGCGTTGCTTCTGGTACTGCTCATGTTTGCTTGAATGTATCGATTTAGTGCTTTTAGTTTTCGATATAAATATTGAAAAAAACTAATAGAGAAGTGAAGTAATAGAACCATGGAGATGATATTGTTGGGATGAATAATTACAAACCTCAAACATAGATTATAAAACGGACATAAGAAATACCTAAAAAATTATATTTATTATTTTATATTAACTATCTGTTAATTAGTGTTTTAATCCTATATCAAATAAAATTGAGACATAATAATATAAATAAGTGCATGGGCATACGATCATTAGGCATAAAAAAGAATGTTTTAATGTTATTTGATATGTTTTGTTTGGTGGAACAAGGTTTCATTATCATATATTTAATTTTTGTTATTATTTGATGTTTGATACGTTTATTAATACCAGCATTTAATCCTCGCTACGTTGGGCTTTCAATTTTATTTATTTATTTATTTATTTAATAATGTGAAAGTTAAGATTTATTAAAATAATGATTATTTTTTTATTTTATCAATTGTAATATTAAATTTATTGCTTAAAGTTGACCATAAATCTTAAATTGTTTTGAAATTAAAAAGAGAAATTTTGTTTTTTTTTCCTGGAGTGAATTGGATATAAAGACAAAATGAACTAATTCAATACATCATTAAAAATAAAAATATTTTGTAAGTAAATAAAGTACAAATTCTAAATTAACCCAAGTAAATGTTTGGGATAAATTAGCACTATAAGCCCTTATTTTATTTAGGAAAATAGGTTTTTTTTTTAACTATTTTAAGGTTAGGGTTTAGTGCTTAGTGTATGTAATAGTCCATTTTTAGGGTTAATCGGAAAGTGATTTTGAGACCACAATATGAAGTCAAAATATTTATTTTATTATTTTATTAAGGTTTACAATATGATAGAATGTTTGTGTGAAAATTTCATAAAAAAATTTTACTGTTTGAGTGGTTAACTCGGTAAAAAGGACTAAATCGCATAAAGCGTAAAAGTTGAATTCTATAAGTGAAATGAATCAATTAGCTAAAGAAATGAAATGATGGGTACTTGCATGGTAACTGTACCATTTTATAATGAGTGGACAACTTTGGGCATGTATAAGGTGGATTTTTAATGTTAGTTAAAGGTTAGTTTAGTTACATGGTTATTATAGTTATAATAGATAAATAAAATAAAATTTTATTTCTATAATCTTTAATGTTTCTTCTCCACCGAAAATAAGAAAAAGAAATAGCCATTGTTATACTTTCGTTCGGCCAAGCTTAGGTAGCTCATCAAGATTGAGAAAAGTCAGATTCAAATATAAAACGAGGGAAAACAAAGTATCGGATTAGTCGACCTAATTCGTCGTTACAGCGAACGAGGTAAGTTCGTATGCTAATAAATGTATTTAAATTGTGTTATAAATGCTTATTTATTATTGAATTTAATTGAATTATATATGTTTCATTATCATTGAATTGTTATGAATGTTGAACGAGCAAATACAAGCAAGAATTGACGAAGTTACGACATCCGAAAGTCTTGTACGAACCTTAGGAATAATATAGGATACAAACATCATGACATTAGGATTACCAAGATGTGATTACATGTAAGACCATGTCTGGGACATTGGCATTATATTAAGATTACGTGTAAGACCATGTCTGGGACATTGGCATCATATTATGATTTCGTGTAAGACCCTCTCTAGGACAGTGGCATCGATATATGATAACATGTAAGACCATATCTAGGATTTGGCATTGTATGAGCTTTATGTGATTTTTGAGTATCCTTAACAATTCTAAATGGTTCAATGGGCATAGTCAAGTCGATAAGGAAAGTACAATTGAATTAAGTGATACAAGTTTGTACAGAACTTATATGAGAATCAAATGAAGGTAATTTGGTAAGTTTTTAGAGTATCATGTATATGAAATGAGAAAGATTTATGTATAAGTATGTTCCATGCCAAAAATGTGTTTATTTGGCTATAATGAGGTATGAGTTGAATGATATGTGAGATATGAGTTATAGTTATTTTAACTAAATATAAATGTGGCACATAGTGTGCAAAATACCGTTATTTGATGATATTTCACATAATTCACTTGGCTAAAGAAAAGGTGATAGTAATTGAATTGAATAAAGTTTAGATATATTATTGCTTATGCATATGAAGATGTGAATGAATTGACAAGAAGTATTCAAACCATATGTGTTTTGAATGAATAAACTCATGAAAATTTTGATTAGCTATGTGCATGAATTCGAGATAGAATGGTGCAATCATATGAATTATATCATGTTTTGAATAATGGTTTTAAATGCAATTATTTAATAATATGAGTTTATTACTAAACGAGCTTACTAAGCTGTATAGCTTACTTTGTGTTATTCTCCTATGTTTTATAGTGATACGGACGTTCACTCGAGTTGGAAGTCGGCAGAGATCGCATCACACTATCCGGTTTTTAACTTCGGTATTTATACACTTGTGACTTGGTTTTATGGCATGTATAGGCTTGAGTAATGTATTTGGCCATTTTATATGGCTTATTAATGACTTATGTTTGATGTGTAATTTGCCTTGTGTAATGGCATAATTTGGTATGGTTGGTGATGGTTCAAGATGATTATTTGGCTATTTGGTATATGTTGAGTATTTACTTATGAAAAACATGAGTATTTATGAGTCAAGCTTTGTGTGTGATTGATGGTAGTAAAAACACATATTGAAATAAGTTGTATTGAGGAGTATGATATGTACTTTTGGTATGTGATTGAATAGGTAAGTAATGAGGAATGAATCATGCTAGTTAGTATGTGTTTGAATGTACAAATGGTACTGAATTGAGTAGTGAAATGGTTGAAGATGAAATGGCATGATATATGTATGAATTGTTATGAAGTGGCTACCAATTGGGTTGAATTATTGATGTAAATTATACTTGTGTATGCTTGTGAAATAGGGTGGCAAAATGGTTATGCAAATAGCCTATTTTTGTCCACATGAGAAGAGACACGGATGTGTGTCTTAGCCGTGTGCGACACATAGTCATACTATATGGCCGTGTGTCTCTTGGGGTAGCCCTTCGATTTTTAAGTCAGAATACCTTACAGGTTTGACACGGTCTAGACATACGAGCGTGTCTATTGGTCATATGTGAAACACGGGCTGGCACATGGGTGTGTGCCCGGCTGTGTGACCCAAGTTAGTAACCTCTCCAGATTTCCCACGGCCATGGCACACGGGCGTGTCCTCGGCCTTGTGGTGCAAGTCAGAATGTATGCCCTGTTTTCACACAATCTGTGACATAGGCGTGTCTGGTGACCGTGTGAGGCACACTGCTTGTTCACAAGGGCGTGTGACCCTAAAATGTTTGAAAATTTTATAAGTTTCACAAAGTTTACAAATGTTATCGGTTTAGTCCCGAACCACTTCTAAGCATGTTCTGAGGTCTTGAAGAGTCTCGTAAGGGACAATATGATTGTGTTTTCATAATTATGACCATGAATGTTTAAAGCATGTAATATTGATGTAATTCATTCGATAATGCCTCGTAACCCTATTTCGACGATAGATACGGATTAAGGGTGTTACAGTGTATATATTAGGGTTTAGAGTTTTAAAAGGGTTTAAGATTTTTGATTGAAACTGCAGAAGTTCATAGGTAGATTTGAGGGATTGGGATGTGATAACGCTCTTTAGAACACATACATTTCATATGTCATGGTAGGATAGGACCATCACCTCATAAACCTATCATAGGGAAATCTAGTTTCGAGATAATAATGCATGATACAATTAGGGGTTCGAGTATAACCAGGGGGCTAGGTGACGGTTGTTACATGGTTAAGAGTTCAAGCTTTTTCGATACCCGTAAATGATACCTTATATATAACGTACATAAGATTGAGGGCATAATCATACGGAAAAACTCAAGGGATTTCTAGTGTAATCAACTTATTTTTTTCTCTATTTCCAAACAGCCGATATCTTTGACCTTTCATTCTTATCCAAAAGTTGACACTGAGGTGGACACAAGAGGGCTTTCAAGTGCAGAACAAATGTTTCGGCACAATAGAGGTTAAACTCGGGTTAGCGCCACAATGGTTGTAGTTATTAGTGGCTTGTTGAATAATGAAAACCATTGTCACCCCAAAAGGAATATCACCTTTACTGCACCGTAATTGTCGTTCCCCATCTTAGAGTCCTATTGCGTCCACGACGGTGCCAACCTTCGAATAAGTAAGAAGGTTAATGGTATTGGTTGCTTGGAAATTGGAGAAAAAATTACACCGATTATAGTAGGAAGTCATAGAGTTTTTCCATATGATACGGGTGCGATAAAATTATACAACTTCTGAATCTGCTTTAAATATGGATTGCATCATAAATGGGACGTATTCTCTTTCTTCCTATATAATTTTCCTATAAATGGGACGTAATTTCCATAATATAGACACGCATCAAACTACTAACAAACATCGAATAGTTTTGTTGTGAGAGTTGTGTGTACTTATTTGGACAACCCTCTACTTCTTTTCTTTTTTTTTTTTGCAATTTTTCATCCAATTTGTGACCAAAATTAAAATTAGTCAATAAGTGAAATCAGTTATTTACTATGACGGTCAAATCTGTAATACAGATGTCGAGGTGGTGTTTGTAGAAGCGAAGTTTGTGGAATTGGCTTTTAATCTTACGATTAAATTGCATGAGCTATGGACCAGAATCAGGTGAAACGTTGGGGTATCGACTCGGGGAAGAATTTTGAAGTTGCAATACAAATTTTTTGCCTCTGTTAACCCCTATAAGTATGAGCTATTTGACGTGACTGACGAGGTACTCTCGAGACAGCCATATCATTCACTACTCAAGTGAAAATGCTATAATGAAGTTATATGTCGAGTTCATCGATGCTGATGGATCTAGCCTATCATCGACCACCATTGTTGCAAATATGGGAATCAAACCTAAAGTATATGTGTAGCGCCCCAAGTTTTTAAATATGTCTCTGTGATTCATTGTCACAATTGAGTATCTGCTTCAGTGGTTAAGTGTTCTGGGTGTGTATGGGAGGTCCCAAGTTCAAGCCTTAGTTTGGAAAAATTTTGGCTTTTTGAGGAATAAAGCCTCACTCTAGTTCAGTAGGTTTATGTTATATTGTCGGTAATTCTATATCAAAATGGGCCTGCTGGTCTGGTGGTTAAGTGGAGTGTTGGAGGTCCTGAGTTTGAATCCCTGCGAGGGAGTTTATTTTTTTGCTTGTTTGACCGAGAGAGTTTCAGTCAAACTAAAAGTATATAGTGGTTGAGTCAAGGAGTTAGTGGGGGAGTGTTTTGAGGGATGTGGGAGTGTTGCTAAATTTTTTGATTTTATTTTGTTACAACTCTTTTTGGTTTATCTCTATTGTCAAAAATCTCGGTGCCATTTTTGACGTTTTTGAAATATTCAAGTGTTCGTTCTTTCACTTTTCTTCACATCTTCCTATTCGGTTATTTTTTGTACTGTTGGGGTTTGTTTTATTCGTGCATCAGTTTAATTGATTAGTGTAGAGGGGATTTGTCCTACTGATAAATATTCTGTAAGTTGCATTTCTTTGCGATAATCTCTTTGTTGTCCCTAAAATTCACGTGTGGTAATTCTTTTTTGTTTTTAATTGTCGTATGTGGGATCAACTGTTAGTGTTATTGATCGATTTAGGAGAAGACCAAGGGACTGTGGACTACTGTTCGGCACTCTAGTAGTGTGAAATTGTTGTGGTTGTGCGAAGTTAAGGGTTTGGAAGGGTTAAATGAGTTACTTTTTTGATGTGGTTCGGTTAAATTTATCATTTTAAGTGTCTAACTTGGGGTTTAATTGATCAAATTTAGGTTCTGATGGTCTCGAGAGTGTTCTGGCATCAAAACAATATCAGGTGTGTACTTAATTATCCAGAAAAAGAAAATCAGCGAAAGCTGAAAACGAATCTGTCGACGCCACACTAGCGTGTGGTAGCCTGTGTGGTAGGCTGTATGGCAGCACACGGGCGTGTGATCGATGAACTAGGCCATGGCGCGTGACACGAGTGCATAACATGACTGTGTAAGGACTGGCGAGGCCGTGTGTGAGACACAGGCTTTACCAATTGGGTCGTGTGGGCCACATGGGTGAACCGCATGGGCATGTGGAATTTTGGGTCAGGTCGTGTGATTCACATAGCCAGGGCCAATTTGGGCCCTGTGGCCCACACGGGCGTGTAAGCTTACACGGGTAAGCCACATGGGTGTGTGAGCCCATTTTTCTAAAATACTCTGAAAGCTTGCTCGGGTCGCCTAAGTCGACTGAGACCTACTGTAGGGTCGGTAAGAGTTACTTGACCTCTGATTACGTGATCTGACTATGTGATATATGTGCTCTAGCATGTTACTCTTAGCATATAGATTGATTTGTATGTATGATCTGTTAATTGCATACTTGCATATCATGTATTGTATGCTGCGTTGCATCGGGGTTAGGTTAATGTATATGGAGGAAGTATTCTAAAAGGCTCCTAAGCCTGATATCTGGTAGCACATGCAATTATCTGATTATGTGCCATATTTCGGTACAGCATGGTGTGTAGGGGTGAGTGGGTCGATTTTATCCCGACATGGTGTGTAGGGTCGGACGGAGTTAGTGTGTAGAGGTTGGTGGGTAGGACTCTATTATTCTGCTCTGTTATGCATGATATATCTGAGATGGGCTAAGGCCTAGTTCGTATCTGATTTTGTATCTGAGAGGACTAATGCTCACTCTGGTTCTGTAAAGGGTTCAGGCCTGAATTATCTGATATTTGGATATATGACTAATTTCTGCTATTGTGTATATTTTCTATGGGGACTACACACTGAGTTTGCTAAAACTCACCCTTTTTCTATTTAATCTATGTAGGTAATCCTAAGACTTGACGGGTCAGTGCAACGGAGGACTCAGCGGTGGCCACACGGTTTTCCACTTGGACTATTTTCTATTTACTTATGATTTAATTTATATTTAGGGAAATTTGATGTAATTAAGGCTTTTACGGATTTTTGCTTAATTTGGGATTTTGAAATGTTTTACAGTTTTTACTGCTAGTAGTAGGGAAACTCGAGTTTCCAAAAGAGCCAAAGTTTTATAAAACTATCACGCATAAGAAAATGCTTTTAAAAGCTTCCGCGTAAAAGTAATGTTTTAAATCAGATAAATTAGAATGCGTTTTCATGGACTAACTACACGTTAATAATTGGAACGACTTTAAGGTCAATATGGTTTCAAATCTCTCTCATGTGACATTGCCAAATTCGGTCATAACGTCCAGGCTGAGTTTGGGGTGTTACATTTAGTGGTATCAGAGCCAGGTTGCAAAGATGTAGATTTAGGTTGTAAAATTGGTTTTAAAGAAATAATTTTTAAAAAAATTGAAATATTTTTGGAAAAAGTATGTGGTACACCAAGTCTCCAGCGTCGATCCTGTAAGTTTTTTAAAATTTGTATTGTTTATTTCGCAATACTATAGATAGTATAATTTGAAACTACTATAGGTAGTAAACCGTATTGAAAACACTCTAGTTGGTGTATATTGAAACCCGTAGAGAGACTGCGACTTACGAAAACAACTTTGAACTTCTGATACTGTTTCGCATAAAACATCTGTTAATAGATACTGAAACTGTAACTGATCTATAAAATTTGTGACATAGATAAATTTTGAAATTTACGATGAGCGCATGTGGTACTCGTGGATGGGGTACTAAAGGCCGTGGCAGAGGCCGTAGAGGGGCTCAAGCGGGGTCCTCATCATCTGGGAATCTGCTTAATTTGGACATTAGCGAGGCTCTGGTGTCACCTGTTACAGAGACTGGGTTTGGGTCTCATGATCTGCGGTTGGGGACGACGCACTGTCCCAAGCCATGCTGCGGATTTTGGAGAGGGTCACTGGGCCGAACATTGGATCTGGGGCTGAGGGTCAATTACGGAGCGACTCCGATCCAACGGGGCTGAGTTATTCAGGAGCGTCACTAGAGTCGCCCCTAACGTGGCCGAGTATTGGATGGTGGCCATAGAGAGAATTATGGACGATCTAGATTTTATTACTGAGCAGAAGCTTAAGGGAGCTGTATCTCTGCTTCGTGATGAAGCGTACCAGTGGTGGTTGGCGGTTAAGGAGAGACCCAGCTTGACCGATTGACATGGGATCTCTTTAAGTTGACCTTTTAGGGTAAATACGTGGGGGCCAATTATATTGATGCTAGGAGGCAAGAGTTTCTAAATCTAACGTAGGGGGATCGATCAGTGGCCAAATATGAGGCCGAATTTTTGAGACTAAGCCGTTATGCCCGAGGCATGGTGGCGTCTAAATATGAAAGATGTGTCCGTTTTGAGGATGACCTTAGGGATAACCTGACGGTGCTGATAGCTCCGCAGAGGGAGTGTGAATTTGCTGTTTTGGTCAAGAAAGACAAAATTGCTAAGGATGTTGAGCGTGCGAAGCGCCAGAATAGAGATTGCGAGAGGGGTAAGAACAAGAGGGATTCGGAGCCCTCGAGTTCTGGGATGAGGCCTAAGAAGAAGCCCAGATCTGATGGGCAAGTGAGAGTTGGGCCTTATGTTGCACCTACTGGGGTAGCACTGTATGGGCACTGTGGTAGACGCCATTCGAACAAGTGTTGGAGGACTACTGGGGCGTGTTTGAGATATGGGTCGACTGAGCTCTGTGTTCGAGATTGCCCGTTGAGAACTGATCAGGTGCAAGCTCCGGGTTCTGGTACTGTACAACCACCGAGAGTAGTTCAGCAGCCATCTAGGGGTCGAGGTCAGCTCAGGGGTAGTAACGGCATGGGCCGAGGATAGAAAGCACCGGGCAGAGGTGCTGGACCGTCTGAGGTGAGGCAGCCTGCTTTGGTTTATGCTGCTTGTTGCCATGAGGAACGAGATGCTTCGGACGTCATTATGGGTACATTTTTAATATTTGATGTAACTTATCTTACATTGATAGACATAGGCTCTACACATTCATACGTAGCTAGTACTGTGTTTGAAACATTGAGCATTTGGGTTAGGAGTACTTCTAGCTAGGTAACTATTGTGAGTCCGTTGGAACAGTCCATCCGAGTAAGTAAACTGTTTAGAGATGTTTCGTTAGAGGTCCAAGGGACAATATTTCTGACTGATCTAATGGAGCTTCCGTTTGGGGAGTTTGATTTGATTTTGGGAATAGACTGGTTAGTTAAACACCAGGTGAGTTTGAATTATACAATGAAAAGGGTTATCTTAAGGGTCGAGGAAGAAAGTGAGGTAGTGGTGATTGGGGAACGACGTGACTATCTGAAAAATGTGATTTCTACTTTGGCAGTAGAATAGTTAGTGAGAAAAAAGTGTGAGGCATTATTGGCTTACGTCAGTATTTCTGATTCTAGGGACTCTTTACTTAAGAACATTAGAACTGTGAGGGATTTTCTAGATGTGTTTCTTGAGGAACTACCGGGGTTCCTCCGAGCTGTGAGGTAGAGTTTGGGATTGAGTTGATTCCTGGCACAGCTCTGATGTCTATCGCCCCTTACTGAATGGCACCGAAAGACCTGACGGAACTTAAGGCTCAGATTCAGGAGTTGTTAGACCGTGGGTTCATTCGTCCCAGTGTGTCTCTGTGGGGAGCACCTGTTCTATTTGTAAAGAAGAAATATGGAACAATGTGGATGTGTATCGACTATCGGCAGCTGAACAAGCTAACAATTAAAAATAAATACCCACTTTCGAGGATTGATGATTTATTTGACCAGTTTAGAGGGGCTTCTATGTTCTCCAAGATTGACTTGCATTCTCGATATCACCAGTTGAGGGTAAATGAGGCTAACGTGCATAAGACGGCATTTAGGACTCGATATGGACAATACGAGTTCCTAATTATGCCCTTTTGGTTGACTAATGCACTAGCGGCATTTATGAACTTGATGAACCATGTGTTTCAGCTTTATCTAGACCAATTTGTGGTGATTTTTATTGACGATATTTTGGTGTATTCTAAGTCTGAGGATGAATACGACGAGCATCTCAGAGTGGTTCTACAGATCCTACGTGAGAAACAGTTGTATGTGAAGTTCAGCAAGTATGAGTTATGTCTTCAGAAAGTGACATTTTTGGGACATGTGGTTTCAGCCGAGGGGATTTGTGTTGATCCTTGTAAGATTGAGGCTGTGTTAAATTGGAAATAGCCGAAGAATGTATTTGAAATCTACAGCTTTCTGGGGCTAGCAGGATATTATCGACGATTCGTAGAAGAGTTTTCCTTGATCGCAGCCCTGTTGACTAAGCTTTTGCATAAATGAGTTCCTTTCGTTTGGACTGATGCACAACAGGAGAGTTTTGATAAGGTTAAGACAAGTTCCTTTCGTAGAGACTTTGTGGTTTACAGTGATTCGTCGTATGTGGGTCTAGGTTGTGTTCTAATACAAGAAGGAAAGGTAGTTGCTTATGCGTCTCGACAGCTCAAGACTCATGACTAACTATCTGACGCATGATCTGGAGTTGGTAGTGGTAGTCTTCGCTCTGAAAATTTGGAGGCACTATCTGTATGCTGAGAAGTGTACTGTTTATATTAATTATAAGAGCCTCAAATATCTCCTCACCTAAAAGGAGTTAAATCTTAGGCAGCGTAGATGGGTTGAACTGCTTAAAGATTACGACTGCACTATCGAGTACCATCCTAGTAAGGCCAATGTAGTGGCTGATGCATTAAGCTGTAGGGCTATGATCGATCTGAGAGCGATGTTTGCTTGACTGAGTCTTTTCGATGATGGGATTCTGCTAGTTGAACTTCAAGTGAAACCGACATGGATTGATCAGATCAGAGATAAACAAATGGGGGACAAGTCTTTAGAGTTGCATTTTCGACAGGTAGAGAGGTGTTACCATGGATTTTGAGATTAATAAGGATGGGGTATTGTGTTTCCACGGTCGGATTTACGTACCGAATGATGAGGATTTAAGACTGTTGATTCTGAGGGAGGCACATAGTAACCTTTATACTATGCATCCCGGAGGGAATAAAATGTATCGAGATCTGCAAGAGTTGTACTAGTGGCCAGGGTTAAAGCGGGAAGTTACTGACTTCATTGCTCGCTGTTTGACTTGTTATTAGGTTAAGGCTGAGCATCAGTTACCTTTGAGTTTTCTATAGTCGGTTAAGATACCGTTATAGAAATGGGAGTAAGTAATTATGGATTTTGTTAGTGGGTTGCCTCTAACACCCACTAAAAAGGATTTTGTTTGGGTTATCGTGGATCGATTGACCAAATCTGCGCACTTCATCCTGGTCAGGATAGACTTTTCTTTGCTAAAGTTGGCTAAGCTCTATATTTCTAAAATCGTGAGGTTGCATGGGCTACCTGTCTCGATCATATTTGATAGGGATACTCGTTTCACGTATTGGTTCTGGAAGAAGTTGCATGAGGCTCTGGGTTCGAGGTTAGACTTCAGTATTGCTTTCCATCCTCAGACAGATGGTCAGTCAGAGAGGGTGATTCAGATACTGAAGGACATGTTAAGGAGCTGCGTTATTGATTTTCGAGGCAGTTGCGAGGAGTACTTGCCATTAGTAGAGTTCGCCTATAATAATATTTACCGGTCTAGTATACAGATGGCACCTTACGAGGCCTGATATGGTTGTAAGTGTCGCACTCCTTTGTGCTGGACTGAGTTGGGTGAACGACGTATTCTGGGTCCAGAATTGATTTTTGAGACTGAGAACAATATCCGTTTGATTCGAGATAGACTGAAAGCTGCTTCTGATAAGCAAAATTCTTATACAGATCTAAAACGTCGAGAGATAGAGTATTCTAAGGGAGACTATGTTTTTCTCAAGGTCTCGCCATGGAAGAAAGTATTGAGGTTCAGTCGCAAGGGCAAGCTAATCCCTCGGTTCATTGGGCCGTACCGGATTCTGAAACGAGTGGGACCAGTCGTATATCAGTTGGAATTGCCTCCGCAGTTGGATCATATTCATGATGTTTTCCATGTCTCAATGTTGAGAAGCTACCGCTTTGATCCCACGCACATTGTTCCTGTGAAGGAGATTAAGGTTAGGCTGGATCTAACATTTGAGGAGGAGCCAGTTCAGCTTCTAGATCGCGACGTTAAGGTTCTGTGAAGAAAATCTATCCCCTTAGTGAAGGTGCTTTTCCAGAATCATAGTACTGAGGAAGCCACTTGGGAGCCTAAGGATTCGATGTAGCAGCAGTATCCTCACCTTTTCTAATCAGGTAAAGTTTCGAGGCTGAAATTTTCTTTTAAGGGGTAGAGTTATAACGCCCCAAGTTTTTAAATATGTTTCTGTGATTCATTGTCACAATTGAGTATCTGCTTCAGTGGTTAAGTATTCTGGGTGTGTGGGGAGGTCCCAAGTTCAAGCCTTAGTTTGAGAAAATTTTGGCTTTTTGAAAAATAAAGCCTCACTTTAGTTTAGTAGGTTTATGTTATATTGTCGATAATTCTATATCAGAATGGGCTTGCTGGTCTGATGGTTAAGTGGAGTGATGGAGGTCTTAAGTTCGAATCCCTGCGAAAGAGTTTATTTTTTTGCTTGTTTGCATGTGGAATTCTGGGCCAGGTCTTGTGATTCACACGGCCAAGGCCAATTTGGGCCGTCTGGGGCATACGGGCATGTGGGCCCACACGGGCAAGCTGAGACCTACTGTACGGTCGGTAAGAGTTACTTGACCCTTGATTACGTGATCTGACTATGTGATATATGTGCTCTAGCATGTTACTCTTAGCATGTAGACCGATTTGTATGTATGATATGTTAATTGCATACTTGCATGTCATGTATTGTATGCTGCATGGCATCGGGGTTAGGTTAATGTATATGGAGTAAGTATTCTGAAAGGCTTCAAAGCCTGACATTTGGCAGCACAGCTGTAATTATCTGATTATGTGCCACATTTCGGTACAACATGGTGTGTAGGGATGGGTGAGTCGATTTTATCCCTACATGTTGTGTAGGGTTGGACGGAGTTGGTGTGTAGAGGCTAGTGGGTAGGACTCTATTATTCTGCTCTGTTATGCATGATATAACTGAGGCCCAGTTCGTATCTGATTCAATATCTGGGAGGACTAATGTTCACTCTGGTTCTGTAAAGGGTCAGGCCCTAATTTTTTGATATTTGGATATATGACTGATTTCTGCTGTTATGTATAGTTTCTGTGGGGATTACACATTGAGTTTACAAAAACTCACCCTTTTTCTGTTTAATCTGTGTAGGTAATCCCTAGACTTGACGGGTCACTTCCACCAATTTAGACATATAATCAACTGCTACTAATATGTATTTATTTCCAAGTGTGTTGGGGAATGGACCCATGAAATCAATACCCCATATATCAAATATTTCACATGAGAGCATGTACGTTTGGGGCATTTCATCATGTTTAGAGATATTACCTGTTCATTGGCATTTATCGCACTTGTTAGCGTCTTTGAAAAGTGTAGGCCAATAAAAACCTGATTCGAGTGTTTTATGTGCGGTCTTATTTCCACTATAATGTCCCCCAGTCGGTCCTGAGTGGCAATGCTCCAATATTTTAAATGCTTTTGACCTCGTAATGCATCTCCTAGTGACCTGATTTGCACATATACGGAAAAGAAAAGGGTCTTCCAAAAAGTAGTTTTTCACATTAGCAAAGAATCGCTTCTTTTGTTGATGTGTCAACCCTTTTGGGATAACGTTAGCGGCTAAAAAATTAGCAATGTCTACAAACCAAGGTAACTCAGAATCATATATAGCAAAAACTTATTCTTCAGGGAATGAATCATTTATTTCAACTTCATCTAGCTCTTTGGTACTTGAATTTTCAAGCCTAGAAAGATGATCAGCCGTGAGATTTTCAGCTCCTCTTTTATCTTGAATCTCCAAGTCAAATTCCTGCAATAATAGAATCCATCGAATGAGTCGAGGTTTTGCATTAGTCTTAGTTAAAAAGTAGCGAAGGGCAGAATGGTCAGTATAAACGACAACTCTAGACAATATTAGATATGGCTTAAATTTATTGAATGCAAAAACTACAGCTAGCAGTTCTTTCTCCGTGGTGGTTTAGTTTTCTTGGGTGGCTGTCAGAGTTTTGCTAGCATAATAGATAGGTTGAAAATGCTTGTCTCTTCGATGTCCCAAAACTGCACCTACTGCAAAATCACTAACATCGCACATTAGTTCGAAAGGTAAATTCAATCAGGTGTGATTATAATTGGAGCATTAGTCAATTTATCCATTAAAGTATTAAATGCTTCTAAACATTCCTGATCAAAATAAAAGAGTACATCTTTTTCTAGTAATTTAGTCAAAGGCTTAGCTATTTTAGAAATGTCTTTAATAAATCTTCTATAAAACCCAGCATGTCCTAAAAAGCTTCTGATAGCCTTGACCAAACTAGGGGGAGGTAGTTTTTCAATGGTTTCAATTTTAGATTTATTAACCTCAATCCTTTTACTAGAAATTTTATCTCTTAACACAATACCTTCTTGAACCATAAAGTGACATTTTTCCCAGTTAAGCACAAGGTTTGTTTTTTCACATCTTATTAAAACTAGTTTTAAAAGTTTAAGGCAAAGATGGAAAGAGTTACCGAATACCAAGAAATCATCCATAAATACCTCCATGATGTCTTCTACGAGTTTGTCAAAAATGGCCATCATGCAAGTTGTTGAAGATGGTGAGCATTACATAATCCAAAAGGCATTCTACGATAAGCAAACGTACCGTATGGATATGTAAATGTTGTCTTTTCTTGATCTTCAAGAGCTATTGGAATTTGAAAATAGCTAGAGAGTCCGTGAAAAAAGCAGTAGTACATGTGCCCTGATAATCTTTCCAATATTTGGTCAATGAATAGTAAGGGAAAGTGATCTTTTCTTGTGGCATCATTTAGCTTCCTATAGTCAATGCAAACTCTCCAACCTGTGACTGTCCTTGTTGGGATTAATTCATTCTTCTCATTGGCTACAACAGTCATGCCTCCTTTCTTAGGAACAACCTGCACTGGACTTACCCAAGAACTGTTAGAAATAGGATAAATAATTCCAGCATCTAGGAGTTTAATTACTTCAGCTTTTACAACTTATTTCATGTTGGGTTTCAGTCGTCTTTGAGCTTGTATACATGGCATATATTCATCTTCTATTAAATTTTTTTGGTTGCAAAAAGAAGGGCTGATCCCTTTAATGTCAGAAAATTTCCAAGCTATGGCTCATTTATGTTCGCTTAATACTTGGAGTAATTCCTCTTTCTCCTCGGGTTGCAAGTTAGAAGCAATAATCACTGGTAATGTAGAATTATTTCCAAGGAATGCGTATTCCAAGTGATTTGGCAATTGTTTAAGTTCCAGTTTCGGAGTTTCTTCAATAGAGGGTTTTTACTTAAGTTCATCGTTTACCTTATTTCCCTCATATTCTGCTTGTCTTAGGAAGGGTTCATTGGAAATTAGTTCATTGGAATTTAGTTCATTTTTTATCTTACCTATCTCAGAATCATCATCATCCACCTCTTTTCCTTGGGCAAGACACAGTTCCAATGTGTCCTTATGTATGATTTCCTGAAAAGAATTTTGAGTAGCATGATCAATAGAGTCAATAAAATAACATGAGTCATCCTATTCCCTAGAAAATCTCATGGCATCATAAATTTTGAAAATAATCTCCTCGTCACCTACTCTAAGTACTAGTTTACTATCACCCACATCAATAACAGCCCTAGTAGTGGCTAAAAATGGACGACTTAAGATTAGAGGTACTTCAACATCTTCATTCATGTCAAGCACAAAAAATCAATAGGGAATATAAATTTATCTACTTTGACAAGTACGTCCTCTATAATACCCCTAGGATATTTAATAGATCTATTAGCTAGTTGAATGCTTATCCTAGTGGGTTTAGGTTCCCTAATACCTAGTTGTTTAAACATTTTATATGGCATCAAATTAATGCTAGTGCCTAAATCAGCTAGTGCCTTATCAACATTCAAACTACCAATTAAGCAGAGAATAGTAAAACTTCTTGGATCTTTCAGTTTGGTTGGTAGTTTATTTTGGAGTATGGCTGAGCACTCCTCATTAAGTTCCACAGTAGATAAGTCTTCAAACTTCCTTTTATTTCTTAGAAGCTCCTTTAAAAATTTTGCATATGTAGGCATCTGTGATATAACTTCAACAAAAGGTAAGTTAATATGCAGTTGTTTAAAAAGTTCAAGAAATTTACCAAATTGTGCATCCATGCGGTCTTTCTTCAACTTTGCAGGATATGGGACTGGTGGTTTATATTCCTTTGGCATTGGATTGTTCTTGTTTTCGGTTTTCCCTTCTTCTACTTGGGTTTTGTCAGCTTCTTGTGGTGGCTTCTTTTCAGATTCAGCTAACACTTTGCCACTCCTAAGTGTAACTGCTTTCACATGCTCTTTTGGATTGGGTTTGGTGTTGCTAGGTAGACTTCCTAGTGGTCTTTCTGAAATCATCTTAGCTAGCTGTCCAATTTGATTCTCGAGCCCTTGGATCGATGCTTGTTGATTTTTAAGTGCAGTTTCAGTGTTCTGAAAATGGGCTTCCACTACTAAAATAAATTTTGTCATTATCTCCTCAAGGTTTGACTTTTTCTCTTGCTGGTAAGGTTGTTGTTGGAAGCCTGGAGGGGGTGGTGGTCTCTGATTCCCTTTGTGACAGCCCAAAATTGACCCTTGTCGGGATGTGGTTTCGGGACCACAAAACCGAGGCATAAAAATAATTTAAAAATTTATTTTGATGCCTATGATATGTGTTAATTTGTGTGTGACATTTTGATGATTTGATTTAGAGTTATAAAGGTGAATTTCACTAGAAAGGACCTAGTAGTAAACTTTGAAAGTATGATAGGGAAATGTGTGATGACTAATTAAAGCATGCATGCAAAACAATGGACTTGCATGTCAAATACCCCCTTTTTATAGGTGGTGGCCGGCCATGGCAAGAGAGGATGGGCAAAACATGTCATAGACATGTTTTGTTGGTGCATTAGGGAGAAATGATAAAATAAAGAGTATGGGCAAAGAAAGAAAAAAAAATGGTCTCATCCATGCTTCCCCCCCTTGCCGTGTATGAGAGAAAGAAAACAAAGAAGAAAAAAATTTGTTCATCTATTCTCATTTCTTTGGCCGAAAATACTAAGAAAAAAAGGAAGGAGTTTTTCTTCATACTTGGTTTAGAAGAGAACTAGAAGGAGATTTGGCTATACTTGCATCAAGATTAAGGTATGTTTGAGGTTGTGTCATGAGATTCATGCATGTTTTAGTTGCTAACTTGATGTTCATGTTAGCCATGGTTCAAATCCTTGTTATGCCATGGAAATGGTATTTGGCCAAGGTTGATATTGTGTTGAAGCCATTGCATGCTAAATGTGAAGCTTGCTAATGATGCATGTAATGATGGATTGACTACTCTTGAAATTTCTTTTTAGTATTCTTGAGTAGGGCATTGAGTCCTTTGTTTAACCATGACCAAAAATTAAAAGGAGTATGGTGTGTGATGTATTCGGCCATGGTATGCTCATGAGCATGGTTTATGCTTCTTGCATGATAGTTAAAATTTGTGTTTTGGATGGTTGTGAACACCTTGAAATTCGGCCTTGCATCTATATGTGTATATATGTTTGCGCATGATGTATTGGTATGACACATATATATACTATCTCAAAGTATGTATTTTCTTGTGATGGTGTTTCGGTTATGAAGTAAATGATAAATATGTTTGTTTAAAGAAGAAATTGTTGAAGAATGTTTGTGACATTGCAAGTATATTCGGCTTAGTACATATATGATGTGAAAATCTTGGAATTTATTGTTGATTTTGTGCAAGTATGACTAAGTATAATCGGCCACATGAGTACTTGATGCTATATTATAATTATTGAGCTCAAGTATGTGGATGTAAGTGTGTCTTGACCTTATAAGGGCTAAGTACCTTGGATTCCCCTTTGATATTCAAAATGACTAAATCAATTTATTTGTTAACATAAAGCTCAAGAGCAAAGGGGAACTAGCTCCAACAAAGGAAAAGAAAACGTGATTGAATAGTCGTTGGAAGCGCTCGACAACCTCCAAGGTAAGTTTTCGAGTATCGAAACTTAGATTTTGATTCGATTGGATGAAGTAATAAGCAAATCGAAATTGTGCCCTTGTATGTGGCCATTGAGCCGAAAATGATATTTCTTGTTAAGTGAATTGTGCATAAAAGTTTTGTTATGTAATTGAAACAAAGAGGTGTATGAATGTTCGAGTGATATCCGGGCTAAGCCCGAAGGCAATTGTACGAATTGTGATATCCGGGCTAAGCCCGAAGGCAATTGTGCGAGATATGATATCCGGGCTAAGCCCGAAGGCGATTGTGCGAGTTGTGATATCCGGGCTAAGCCCGAAGGCAATTGTGCGAGATATGATATCCGGGCTAAGCCCAAAGGCGATTGTGCAAGTTGTGATATCCGGGTTAAGTCCTGAAGGCATTTGTGCGGGTTATCATAACCGGGCTATGTCCCGAAGGTGTTTGAACGAGTAGCTATATCCGATTAAACTCCGAAGGTATGTGATTTGAGAATTATGAATTTGCTGTAAAAATTTTCAGTTAATACGCTTGTGAAGTTCCCAACAACAAGGTACGTTTCGTGTGTGCTTTGCACACTATGAGTAAGTGTGTATGAGTATTCGCTCCAATGATAAATGAGCTATCGGCCTTGACTAAGCCGTTAATGGTGTATGAATATAAGAGTTGGGATTGAGAAGTAAGCATGTCATTGAGAAATTGTGCATATGAATTATCGTTTAGCTACTTGAATGCTATGCTTTGGTTGTATGTAAATTATGGCTCAAAACTTACTAAGCATAATGTAACACCCCAAACTCGTGACCGACGCCGGTGTCGGACACGAGGGGTTAACGGTCAAATCCTCTCAAGATACCAACCAATTTGACATTACCAGTCAGGCTGGAAAACTGCGTCACCGTCGCCTTAAAAATCATATCTCGAGTTTCAAAACTCGGAAACTGGTTTCGTAAATTTTCCCTGAATTTAGACTCATATACCCATCCATGGATTTATTTTAGAATTTTTGGTTGGGCCAATTGGTACAGTTTATTAGTTAAAGTCACCCATGTTACAGGGATCTACTGCTCTGACCTTCGCGCGTTACAACTTGAATATCTCTCTGTACAGGGCTTTAATACTGGTGCCGTTTGTTTCTAATGAAACTAGACTCAAAATGGAATCTGTACATATAAGGCATGACTCCTAATTCTTTCTGGATAATTTATGGTAAATTTTCAAAGTCCCGACAGGGGACCCAGAAACCGTTCTGGCCCTGTCTCACGAGAACTTTAATATTTCTCAGTATACAGCTCATATGGTCGTTCCGTTTCGTCCATATAAAATAGATTCATCAAGGTTCAGTTACATAATTTACTCACTATTTAATTCTACTTATACTATTTTTAGTGATTTTTCAATCTCATCCCACTGCTGCTGTCCGCAACAGTTACTGCAGTAGACTATGCCAATTTCATGAATTTTCCCTTGGCCTTAATCATCCATCATACATGACACAAATTATGGCCACCTTATCAAAATTTGAGTTTCTAAGACTCGTGGCTATAGGTTCTAGCATCCCACTCGACGACCACATAGGCCATTTTCACATGGCTTAAAGTTTACAACCCACAATTCGACAAAATATAATAACCTATACATGCCAAATGTTCTTCAACAACAAAAACAATACCACAAGGTTTCAGCCGGTGTGATGACTTCAACGACGGTTCCGAGCACGCAACAATACGAGTCCAAGAGACCTAAAATGGGTGACAAGAAAACACCGAGTGAGTTTACAACTCAGTAAGTCATAAGCATTCCACAACCATCCATTAACAAAATTATTACAACATGAAATAATGAACGAGGCTAAGTACTCCATCCATATCGAACTATATCATAGTTCCTTGGACCTTTCGGTTCAATCTCATACCAAGTCATACATCCACATTTCATATTCTATACAATAAGATATTTGGGGCATTTTACACACCAACTCATTTTCACCACAATCATACAATTGCAATCATCACATAGATTTAAAGCTTACCAAGCTCAACCCCGAGCATGAACATATTACCTATTCGTCATGAGCTCAAGGTACTTACCCGATCCGCTGTCCACACTCAACTCGATGGAGACACACCCTCCATATAATTGTTCGATCGGAGATATTTATATATATATATAGAGTACGCACACAAAGTGCTTAATACTCGATTTCGCACACTTAGTGCCATGCGATTTAAGCCCGCACACATAGTGCCATGCCCTTGAGCTCGCACACTTAGTGCCATATATTTCCAGCATGCACACTTAGTGCCATATTTTTCCAGCACGCACACTTAGTGCCAATCTTGTCACCGCATACACGTATTGTTCAAGACACTTAGTGCCGAAAGCAAACTTTCTACACATTTCACTATTTCTTTTACATTCAACAATTGTCATCACTCCATACACATACAATTTCATTTATATATATATAGCATCCCATTAAACACAATTGCATAGATTTTACAATCATTTAAGCAATATCAAACATATGTGCTTAATGACTTACCTCGACGTTGTCGCATCGTCTTCAACGGCTATTCAATTACTTTTTCTTTTCCCTTGTCCAACTTCGATCCTTTGAGCTCTTGAGCTAAATCAAACAAATTTACTTCCCAATCAAACACACACATACGGCAACCATATATTGTTTTTAACACATTCGGTCACTTGGCGACCCATTTAACTTTTAAGCATTCATTTCAAATTTTAGTTAAACAATGCCGAATGCTATTAGCTACTAATGCCACACACACATATGCATAAAATTTAATCATACATGACCCATAGCTCATTTGGTCATTCATATCTCAAACTTACAAGCTTAATACCACACTTCCTTGGCGAATACATATATAAGCACAATTTAGCATTTTCATTTACTTAATATTTCATACCTATCATGCTAGCGAATATTGTTTAATCAAGTTCAACATCCTCATATACGGCATTAGCATCCAAACAACCTATATGAACATTTAACTAATTCAAGCTTCACCCATCCACACTTATTCATTTAACATAAAGAAAATATATCAACCTCTTCACTATCAACCATGGCGAATGCTTCATGGGTTTAAGGTAGATTCAAGAAAGAACCTCATAATTATTAAGATGTAAGCAACTACCCTTGTTCATCTAGATTTAGTATGAACAACAACTATCACCATTATTAATCACCATAGCGAAAACCTCACCCTCATGGCCGAATGTACCAAACATTTCCTAACTAAACTTTCACAAATTTTAACCTCATATCGACCTCGACTTGTTCAATACAACATGAAACAATCCCTTCTCCTAACCTCTTGATACACGGCTTGATGTTCAAATCCCCATGAAAGTTTGATTTTCATGACATTACCAAAATGCATTATGACAATTAGCTCAACAAACTCAAGAAGTTAAAGCCAACATCTCAAAGCTTACCTCCAACTAGAAGAAGGGTTGCGAATTTGCTTAATGAAAAGCTCTCCCATTTCTTTCCTTTGGTTCACGGCAAGAAGAACAAAGCATAACCAAATTCCCTTTTTTTTCTTTCTTTGGTTAGTCACGGCAATGGGGCATCCACACACCTTTTTTTTGTCAACATTTTCTTTAATGCTAGCACATTATTTTATTGTTTCATACATCACTCACTAACCAAACATGTTGGGAGCATGTTTCCTTTGCCCATCAACACCCACCTTGGCGGCCACTATAGTCAAATTTGGGAAATTTGACATGCAAGGACAACATTTCCTAGTATGCATCAATAGGCCACTTCAACATTTGCCTATCTCATTTCTAAGTTTTTCACACAAATCCTTTCTAGTGAAATTCACCTTTATAACACTAAATCAAATCATCAAAATGTCACACACAATTTAACACATATCATAGGCATCACAATAAATTTTAAATTATTTTTATGCCTCGGTTTTGTGGTCCCGAAACCACATCCCGTCTAGGGTCAATTTTGGCTGTCACAACTCTCCCCACTTAAGAAATTTTCGTCCCGAAAATCTTACCGTAAATAGGCTCGGGTATCGCTCTTTCATAGAGTCCTCAAGTTCCCAAGTGGCTTCTTCAATTCCGTGTTTATGCCACAACACCTTCACTAACGGGATTTTCTTATTGCGCAACTCTTTTACTTCACGCATCATAATGCGAATCGGTTCCTCTTCATAGCTCAAATTAGGTGAATCTCAATCTCGGGACGGGCGATTACGCGATGGATCGACCTATATCGTCAAGCATCGAAACATGGAAAACATTGTGAATCTTTTCGAGCTCGGGGTAAAATTAATCGAGACGCCATCGCCCAACTCGTTCAGATACTTCATACGGACCGATGAACCTCGGACTCAATTTGCCCTTACGGCCAAATCTAAGCACTTTCTTCCGTGGTGAGACTTTGAGAAATACCTTGTCTCCAACCCGATATTCAATATCTTTTCTTTTCAAGTCCGCATACGACTTTTGGCGATCCAAGCGGCTTTCAAACTTTCACGAATTACTCGAACTTTTGCTCGGCATCCTTAACCAAATCAACCTCAAGATTTTTCCTTCACTAAGTTCATCAGAATAATGAGGTACGGCATTTACGACCGTAAAAAGCCTCGTAAGGCGCCATCTTGATACTTGATTGAAAGCTATTGTTGTGCGAATTCAACCAAAGGTAAATACCGTTCCTATGCACCACTAAACTCAAGGATGCAACATCTCAACATATCCTCGAGTATTTGAATTATCCGCTCGGATTGACTATCGGTTTGGGGTGAAAAGTGCTAAAATGCAGTTTGGTACCCAAAGCCTCTTGCAATTTCTTCCAAAATCGCGAGGTAAATCTCGGATCTCTATCCGACACGATGGAAATAGGCACCCTGTGTAATCTCACAATCTGAGAAACGTACAATTCGGCTAGTTTGTCCATTGAAAATCCTTACGACGGGATAAAGTGAGCCGACTTAGTCAGTCTATCGACAACGACCCAAATCGCATCCTTCTTACTCACTGACAATGGCAGTCCGGATACAAAGTCCATTGTGACTCGATCCCGTTTTGCAACCAACTCATCGTCGACTTTCTGAGCTTCACGAATTTGACGTATCAATAATGGTTTGGCTTTCAATTCAGCTACTAACACATTGTCGGGTAGGATAGACAAGTGTACATTCATCGCTTCGCAAAGCAAATAGTAATTTCCGCTTAAGGCATCCGCAACCACATTAGCCCTTCCCGGGTGATAATCAATGACGAGCTCATAATCTTTTAACAACTCGAGCCATCGCCTTTGTCGCAGATTTAAGTCTCTTTGGGTCATCAAATATTTGAGACTTTTGTGATCCGAATACACATGGCACTTCTCACCAAATAAGTAATGTCGCCATATCTTTAAGGCGAATACGATGGCAGCCAATTCGAGATCGTGGGTCGGATAATTTTTCTCATGTGGCTTTAATTGCCTCGACGACAGGCCACAACTCGCCCTTCTTGCATCAATACGCAACCCAACCCAAGTAGGGATGCGTCACTATAAATGACAAACTCTTTGCCCGATTCGGGTTGCACTAGAATTGGGGCTTCATCAAATAAGCTTTCAGTTGATCGAAATTTTTCGACATTTCTCCGTCCATTCGAACTTAACATCCTTTTGGAGTAAGCCGTCATTGGCGTGGCTATCTTCGAGAAACCTTTACAAATCGTCGGTAATAACCGCAAGCCCCAAAAGCTCCTAACTTCGGTAACATTCCTTTGTGGTTTCCAATCGACTATGGCTGAATTTTGTTCGGGTCCACCCGACACCGTCGCGGACACCACGTGCCCCAAAAAGCTAACCTCTTTCAACCAAAATTCACATTTCTTGAACTTTGCGTATAATCGCTTATCTCGTAAGATTTGCAACACTAGCCTCGTGTGTTCAAGATGTTCGGATTTCATCTCTCGAATAGACCAAAATGTCATCGATAAATACAACTACGAACCGATCCAAGTATGGCTGAAAATTCTATTCATTAAATCCATAAACACCGAAGGGCATTAGTGAGCCCAAATGGCATCACCAAGAATTCAGTAGTGACCGTACCTCGTTCTAAAAGCGGTTTGGGTATGTCCGATTCTCGGACCCTCAACCGATAGTACCCGACCTCAAATCTATCTTTGAAAACACCGAGGCTCCCTTTAATTGATCAAACAAATCGTCAATTCGTGGCAATGGATATTTATTCTTTATCGTCACTTTATTGAGTTGACGATAGTCGATGCACAACCTCATGGTTCCGTCCTTCTTCTTCACAAACAATACAAAGCGCCCATGGAGAAAAACTCTACGAGCGAAACCTCTATCCGTCAATTCTTGCAATTGAACCTTCAATTCCTTTAATTACATTAATGCCATGCGATACGGGCTATTGAAATCGGTGTAGTACCGGTACAACCGATGTCAATTCCACTTCTCGAACCGGTGGCAATCCAGTAACTCCTCGGGAAAAACATCCGAATACTCACAAACCACCGGTACCGATTCGAGTTTCCTTTCCGTCTCTTTACTTCCAAACACATACGCAAGGTATGTTTCACACCCTTTTCACATATCTCCGAGTAGTCATAGAAGATATTATCACCGGTACTCTTTTTAAACCAAGAGACTCGACTCGGACTACCTCGTTATTTGCACTCCTCAAATCAATGGTTTTCCTTTTGCGTCCACCTTTGCATCATGTACGGTCACCAATCCATACCAAGAATTACATCGAATTCATCAAATGGTAGAAGCATCGATCGGTAGGAAACAGATTCTCGAATTATTAGGGGCATCTCTTGCACACTTTATCAACTAGTACGTATTGACCCAAAGGGTTTGACACTGAATTTAATTCAAGAGACTCAACGGTAGAGTCTTCTTGGATGCTAAGGTTTCACATACATATGAATGAGTAGAGCCGGGTCAATCAATGCAATCACAATAGTATCAAAGAGAGTAAAAGTACCAAGTGATAACGTCGGGGAGGATGCCTCCTCTCGTATGCGCGGATGGCATATGCTCTAGCAGAGCACGGGTCTTGGATCGGACGGCCAGATTAGAGGCTCCTCTCGATTACCACCCCTACCTCCAGAGATTCTCGGGGCCTACCTCCACCGTCGTTCCACTAGGTCTTGCACCTTGCGTCTTATTCCTCTCATCTAGCTCCGTGCAATCTCTAATGAAGTGGTCCTTGAACCGCATCCATAATGAGCCCTATTAAACAGACTTACCCCAACATTCACCTAGGTGTCGTCTTCCACATTGGGGGCATTGGTCTCTCTTGACGATTATTGCCCACACTAGCTATGAAGTAGCTCGAGTCCGTCAATGGTCGGGCTCTAATGGAAATTCCCGATGCGTCCTCGACTTCATGGTGTCCTCCCCGAACCTCTTTATAGCCGAGAACGGAGCTTTACTCGTCGATCTTTTACGGTAATCTCTTGCTTCAAATTCAGCCTTCTTCTTCTCCTTCCCAAGTTCTTCCGCCTTGCCGGCTTGTTCGACTAGTGTCACGAACTCCTTTATCTCCAAAATTCCCACTAGTAACTTTAACTCTTCATTCAATCCTTCTTCAAATCTTTTGCACATCGCAACCTCATTAGCCACACACTCCCGAGCATACCGACTAAGTCTTACGAACTCATGTTCAGATTCGACATCTGATCATCCGCCTTGCTTGAGTTCCAAAATTCCTTACGCTTCGATCGATGAACTGTTGACTAATGTATTTCTTTCGAAATTGGATTGAAAGAAATCCCAAGTAACTCGTTCATTTGGGACTATGGAAATTAAAGTCCTCCACCAATAGTAAGTCGAGTCTCGCAACAAGGATATAGCACACTTAAGACATGCATCGGTGTGCATGATTCATCTAACACTCTAATGGTGTTATCGAGCGAACTCACCTTTTCGGCATCATCAAGAACTATGGCCTTGAACTCCTCCCCACGCTTCCTAATCAAGTCCACAGGTGGTTTACTCAGCCTCACAGGATCGAATCGGAGGCATTGCGGGCTCTTGGGGTGGAGTATTTAAATTCGGAATGGTTGGACAGCCGGGTTGGTTCGGGCATATTCGCGACCCACTCATTCATCATGGTGAAGAAGGCTTGTTTCGCCTTCATTTTGATTATTCGCGGATGACCGAGGCTCAACAAGCGGTGTCCCTTGCGCGGAGCAGCCGCTACACTTTCAACGTCATCCGCCAAGGGTCTCTCTACCGGGTTCCATTTACTAATCAAAACAAAAATTTCAACCGTCGAAGTCATCACATTTTAAGCACTAACAATTTGGCATGTATAGCTAGACTCACACGCGCTATGGTAGTCCTAGAATCGACTAAACCATGGCTCTGATACCAATTTAATTGTAACACCCCAAACTCGTGACCGACGCCGGTGTCGGACACGAGGGGTTAACGGCCAAATCCTCTCAAGATACCAACCAATTTGACATTACCAGTCAGGCTGGAAAACTGCGTCACCGTCGCCTTAAAAATCATATCTCGAGTTTCAAAACTCAGAAACTGGTTTCGTAAATTTTACCTGAATTTAGACTCATATACCCATCCATGGATTTATTTTTAGAATTTTTGGTTGGGCCAATTGGTACAGTTTATTAGTTAAAGTCACCCATGTTACAGGGATCTACTGCTCTGACCTTCGCGTGTTACAACTTGAATATCTCTCTGTACAGGGCTTTAATACTGGTGCCGTTTGTTTCTAATGAAACTAGACTCAAAATGGAATCTGTACATATAAGGCATGACTCCTAATTCTTTCTGGATAATTTATGGTAAATTTTCAAAGTCCCGACAGGGGACCCAGAAACCGTTCTGGCCCTGTCTCACGAGAACTTTAATATTTCTCAGTATACAGCTCATATGGTCGTTCCGTTTCATCCATATAAAATAGATTCATCAAGGTTCAGTTCCATAATTTACTCACTATTTAATTCTACTTATACTATTTTTAGTGATTTTTCAATCTCATCCCACTGCTGCTGCCCGCAACAGTTACTGCAGTAGACTATGCCAATTTCATGAATTTTCCTTGGCCTTAATCATCCATCATACATGACACAAATTATGGCCACCTTATCAAAATTTGAGTTTCTAAGACTCGTGGCTATAGGTTCTAGCATCCCACTCGACGACCACATAGGCCATTTTCACATGGCTTAAAGTTTACAACCCACAATTCGACAAAATATAATAACCTATACATGCCAAATGTTCTTCAACAACAAAAACAATACCACAAGGTTTCAGCCGGTGTGATGACTTCAACGACGGTTCCGAGCACGCAACAATACGAGTCCAAGAGACCTAAAATGGGTGACAAGAAAACACCGAGTGAGTTTACAACTCAGTAAGTCATAAGCATTCCACAACCATCCATTAACAAAATTATTACAACATGAAATAATGAACGAGGCTAAGTACTCCATCCATATCGAACTATATCATAGTTCCTTGGACCTTTCGGTTCAATCTCATACCAAGTCATACATCCACATTTCATATTCTATACAATAAGATATTTGGGGCATTTTACACACCAACTCATTTTCACCACAATCATACAATTGCAATCATCACATAGATTTAAAGCTTACCAAGCTCAACCCCGAGCATGAACATATTACCTATTCGTCATGAGCTCAAGGTACTTACCCGATCCGCTGTCCACACTCAACTCGATGGAGACACACCCTCCATATAATTGTTCGATCGGAGATATTTATATATATATATAGAGTACGCATACACAGTGCTTAATACTGATTTCGCACACTTAGTGCCATGCGATTTAAGCCCGCACACATAGTGCCATGCCCTTCGAGCTCGCACACTTAGTGCCATATATTTCCAGCATGCACACTTAGTGCCATATTTTTCCAGCACGCACACTTAGTGCCAATCTCGTCACCGTACACACGTATTGCCAAGACACTTAGTGCCGAAAGCAAACTTTCTACACATTTCACTATTTCTTTTACATTCAACAATTGTCATCACTCCATACACATACAATTTCATTTATATATATATAGCATCCCATTAAACACAATTGCATAGATTTTACAATCATTTAAGCAATATCAAACATATGTGCTTAATGACTTACCTCGACGTTGTCGCATCGTCTTCAACGGCTATTCAATTACTTTTTCTTTTCCCTTGTCCAACTTCGATCCTTTGAGCTCTTGAGCTAAATCAAACAAATTTACTTCCCAATCAAACACACACATACGGCAACCATATATTGTTTTTAACACATTCGGTCACTTGGCGACCCATTTAACTTTTAAGCATTCATTTCAAATTTTAGTTAAACAATGCCGAATGCTATTAGCTACTAATGCCACACACACATATGCATAAAATTTAATCATACATGACCCATAGCTCATTTGGTCATTCATCTCTCAAACTTACCAAGCTTCATACCACACTTCCTTGGTGAATACATATATAAGCACAATTTAGCATTTTCATTTACTTAATATTTCATACCTATCATGCTAGCGAATATTGTTTAATCAAGTTCAACATCCTCATATACTGCATTAGCATCCAAACAACCTATATGAACATTTAACTAATTCAAGCTTCACCCATCCACACTTATTCATTTAACATAAAGAAAATATATCAACCTCTTCACTATCAACCATGGCGAATGCTTCATGGGTTTAAGGTAGATTCAAGAAAGAACCTCATAATTATTAAGATGTAAGCAACTACCCTTGTTCATCTAGATTTAGTATGAACAACAACTATCACCATTATTAATCACCATAGCGAAAACCTCACCCTCATGGCCGAATGTACCAAACATTTCCTAACTAAACTTTCACAAATTTTAACCTCATATCGACCTCGACTTGTTCAATACAACATGAAACAATCCCTTCTCCTAACCTCTTGATACACGGCTTGATGTTCAAATCCCCATGAAAGTTTGATTTTCATGACATTACCAAAATGCATTATGACAATTAGCTCAACAAACTCAAGAAGTTAAAGCCAACATCTCAAAGCTTACCTCCAACTAGAAGAAGGGTTGCGAATTTGCTTAATGAAAAGCTCTCCCATTTCTTTCCTTTGGTTCACGGCTAGAAGAACAAAGCATAACCAAATTCCCCTTTTTTTTTTCTTTCTTTGGTTAGTCACGGCAATGGGGCATCCACACACCTTTTTTTTTGTCAACATTTTCTTTAATGCTAGCACATTATTTTATTGTTTCATACATCACTCACTAACCAAACATGTTGGGAGCATGTTTCCTTTGCCCATCAACACCCACCTTGGCCGGCCACTATAGTCAAATTTGGGAAATTTGACATGCAAGGACAACATTTCCTAGTATGCATCAATAGGCCACTTCAACATTTGCCTATCTCATTTCTAAGTTTTCTCACACAAATCCTTTCTAGTGAAATTCACCTTTATAACACTAAATCAAATCATCAAAAATGTCACACACAATTTAACACATATCATAGGCATCACAATAAATTTTAAATTATTTTTATGCCTCGATTTTGTGGTCCCGAAACCACATCCCGTCTAGGGTCAATTTTGGGCTGTCACACATAAATTGCTTACTCCGTTCCTTTGTTTCTCTGTTTTATAGATTTTGCTCGTTAGCGATCGGATTCGGGATCATTGAAGTGAAGTCATCCACACTATCAAACCCCCTTTTGGTACTCTTTTAGTTGAACTTTGGATATGGCATGCATAGGACTACCCTCAGTTGTTTTCAAGTACTTTTGTGATGTATATGTGTACGGCCATGCGAAAATGGCTCGTAAAAGTGGAGTATGGCATTAGACCATGTGATTTTGTGATCATTGTAAATATATATATGGTTCATGAGGAGATTTTGGACTGGAATGGAAGTGTTGGTCAAATGATCAGCCATTGGAATGGCTAAATATGATCATAGGTGGACCTATGTATGTCAAATTTATAGTTGGCCATGGAAACCACATGATAGGTAAAGTTTACCTTGAAAGCAGATGCTGGCAGAAGCAGTGGGGCGGATTTGAAAAATCACAAAAATTCGTAGGAATGGTACTAAATAATGAATAAATTATGAAATCGAACCTTGATGAATCTATTTTCATATGAAAGTAACGAAACGATCATATGAACAGTATACTAAGAGATATTAAAGTTCTCGTGAGACAGGGACAGAACGGTTTCTGGATCCCCTGTCTCAACTTTGAAAATTTACCATAAATTATCCAGAAGGAATTAGAAGTCATGATTTCTATGTACAGATTACCTTTTGAGTCTAGTTTCATTAGAAACAAACGGCATGAGCATTGAAGCTCTGTACTAGAAGATATCCAGGTCGTAATGCGCGAAGGTCAGTGTAGTCGACCCCTGTAACATGGGCGACTTTAACTAATAAACTGTACCAATTGGCCCGACAAAAAATTCTAGAAATAAATCCACGGATGGAGGTATGAGTCTAAATTCAGGGAAAATTTATGGAATCAGTTTCCGAGTTTTGAAACTCGAGATATGCTTTTTAAGGAGACAGTGATGCAATTTTCCAGCTTGCCTGGTAATGTCAAATTGGTCGGTGCAATAAGTGAATTTGGCTCGTTAACCCCTCGTGTCCGACACCGGCGACGGTGTCGGGTTCGGAGTGTTACACCCTTGGCCTCCCCATGAGAAATTTGGGTGGTTTCTCCAACCTGCATTGTAAGTGTTACTATAAAGATTATTTTGAGGTCGAGGATTATTACCCATATAATTCAATTGCTTGTTTTCCATGTTGTGACCATAGGGTGGGTATTCTGAATTTCTCGTTCCACCTCCACTTGTATCGCACTGCATTACTGGATGAACCTGTGAAGAACCAAGTAACCCATCAATTTTACTATCAAAAGTTCTACTTGATTAGAGAGCATAGTAACCGAATCGACGTTAAAAACATCGGTCGCTTTCATCAGCTTTGTCCTCATGACTTTCCATTGATAATTATTCAGTGACATCTCTTCTATAAATTCATGAGCCTTTTCAGGTGTCTTATTATTAATAGTCCCACCAACAGCTGCGTCAATCATCTGTCTAGTCGAAGGATTCAGGCCGTTGTGAAAAGTTTGAACCTGTAGCCAAAGTGGTAACCCATGGTGAGGGCACCTCCTCAATAGATCTTTGTATCTCTCCCATGCATCATAGAGTGTTTCTAAATCTATTTGCACAAAAGAAGAAATATCATTCCTTAATTTAGCTGTTTTAGCCGCTGGAAAGTTTTTAAGCAAAAAATTTTCGGTCATTTATTCCCAAGTGGTGATTAACCCTCGTGGTAATGAGTTCAACAACTTTTTAGCCTTATTCCTCAACGAAAAGGGAAACAACTGAAGGCGAATGGCATCATCAGAAATGCCATTGATTTTAAAAGTGTTGCAGAGTTCCAGAAAATTCGCTAAATGAGTGTTTGGATCCTCATCCTGCAAACCATCAAACTGAACAAACTATTCTATCATTTGAATCGTGTTAGGTTTCAGTTCAAAATTATTTACAGCAATAGTAGGCCGAATTATACTCGATTCAGTTCCTGTTAGATTGGGTTTACCATAATCATACATAGTACGAGGAGTAGGATTCTGATTTATTGGATTTGCAGCGATCATAGGAGGTAACTGATTATTTTAATTTTCAGCCATCTCCTCGATTGTGGTGTGAATATCGTCCTCTCGCTCTTCCTCTATGTATCTTAGGCTTCGCCTTATTTCTCTTCGATTTCTGCGAGCTGTGCTTTCGATCTCACTATCAAAAAGTAATGGTCCTGACGGGTTTCTTCTAGTCATAAACTATAAAAACCTGCCAGAAGTAAATAAAAGAAAATTTAGTAATATTAAAATAAAATTAAAATAAAATTTAACTTGCAATAAAATAAATGGCTAAAGTAATAAAAATTAAGTGTTCGTAATATCTTAGTTCCCCGGCAACGGCGCCAAAAACTTGATGTGCGTGATAAGTTTTATATTTATGATTGATCGTACTTGAAAGCTAACTATTATCACGATAAAGGCAAGCGCACCTATCGAACAGTAGTATAGCTTATAGCAAGACCGGAATGTCGAACCCACAGGAACTAAAAGTACTAGTATTAACCTTTTTTTTATTATCTAGCCTAAAAATAAAGTGATTTACTTTATCTAAACTAATTAACTAAACTAAGAATGCATAGGAAGTAAATTGGGGTAATACTTTTGGGAAAACTGATTGATTTAGACAAAACCCAAGGAAGAATCCACCTAGACTTCACTTGTTATTTGACTCTGAACTAGACGATTTATTCACTTGACCCGATCCGTAGAAATCCCTAATTTATATTATTATCTCTCTCGAGACAAACAACGTCTAACCCTAGGTTAATTAATTGAAATCTCTTTCTAATTAAAACCCCTAGTGTTGCATTAACTCGATCTATGGATTCCCTTATTAGGTTTGATCCTAATCCGGCAGATTTATGTCACCCTATGTCTAGGGGTGCAATCAACTCCGCTTAATTATGCTAGATCTACTCTTAGACAGACACTTTTGCTCCTCTGAATAAGCACATCAATACTTGAATCAATATCCTGGAATATTAAAGCAAGAATTAAGAACACATAATTAAGAACAAATCAAGTATTTATCATATAATTCAGAAAATAGTAATAAAATCCGTATTAGGTTTCATTCCCCTTAGGTATTTAGGGGATTTAGTTAATATGTGTAAAAGAAAACATCTCAGAAGAATAATAATAACAAAACATAAAGAAACCCAAAAACCCCTGAAGGAAATTGAAGGGAGATCTTCAGTCTTGGAGGAGAATTTGGCTTCTGAGATGGATCAATCGGCTTTCTTCGAGTAATTCCTTGCCTTCCACTCCGTGTGCTTCCCTCTAGGTGCCTCCTCAGGTGTTTATATAGGCTTTAGAATGCTTTAAAACCCTCAAAAGTGGCCTTTTTCTAGTAGAACTAGACTTGGGATCGACAGGGACATGGCCGTGTGTCACGCCCATGTGGGGTGGCTTAGGCCGTGTTAAAGTCTGCTAAATAGACACGGGAGTGTAGTCTACCCGTGTGAGGAAGTCCAGGCCGTATTGATTTCCCACTTTGACCCATTTTATCTATTTTTGGCCCATTTCTCGCTTTTTTTACTCTTTTATGCTCACCTATATATAAAACATGAATTTCAAGGATTAGGAGCATCAAATTCCACAAATCTAATGATAATTCATCCAAAAATGTGCTAAGAATGAGATAAAAATATGTATAAATTACGACTTATCAAAGATAAACAGCACCAGATTTGAGTTCGGGATCGTTGTTGGATGCTGAATTGACAATCACAAGTGAAGTACCTAATCTGCGCACGGGAAAACAAAACCGTATGCTGAGTAAAACTCAGTGGTACTTCTATAATCCAAATATTTAAAGACAAGATAATATAATATGCACAATTAAAATATAAACACATATTAATGACTAAGATCACAACTATCATATGTCAACCTTTTGAATTCATAACTAAGATCACAACTATCATATGTCAACCTTTTGAATTAATACATATTAGCACATCATTTCAACATCATTTCGTACTATACTCAAATTGCACATGCTAACATCTTTTATTTAATTAACAATGTCTCGATTCACACAATTGCTATAAAAATAGCTATTCACATATCAAATTACAGTTGTCTATACATTGGCATTAGCCATTCAATACTCAATTCATGAGTACATAACTCATGTATCTCATTTAGTCATAACATATCTCGTTTTCATGTTTCAAATCTCTGTCCCATTTTCAATTCACATACAATATCATCCAATATTAATTATAGAACCGTTTTATTTAATTACCCCTATTAACACGACTAAGACTCGGACGGATACACGGATCCAACCAACACATCAGTTTGGCACCCAGTGCCTCATCGGATAATCCGAAGTAATATGCACCCAGCGCTATATAAATTTGACACCCAGTGTCTCATTGGTTAAATCGAAGTAAATTGGCACCCAGTGCCTCATCAACTCGAAGTCGAAGAAATCCCTAAACTCTTCCTATCCTATGGCATGCCATCTATATCCAACTCAACCTGATACAGTTAATAGGGTTTAGTTTCACATTTCAGGTAAAACCAATATCCAATATTAATTTTCATATAATCACATATATACACATGAATTAAATTCAATTTATAATAATAAATACATTCAATATGTATTTACCAATTCAATCCATTTCAATCAATTATCAAAATGTCAATTACTCACCTCAACTCTTACCATATGCATTAAATTGAATTATAACAATTAACAACTAAGTTCGGATTATAGAAATACAAACCAGGAATTCTGAACTATTCGACGTTGATTTTATCTTTCCCCTTTTTAGTTGAGGATTCCGATACGACGTTAGCTATGAAATTAAAGCAATTAAAATTCATCAATACAATAAAATTTCAATTTCAATTTCATATTGAATATTGAATATTGAATATTTAAATTTTTACTCAAGATTTGTCTAAATTTCAATTTAGCCCCTAAACCGAGACTAATTTTTATTCTTCACATTTAATTCTATATTTTCATACAAATTCCACTTTAAACTAAATTTAGCTCCATATTTTCACTTAAACCGCTAAATTTCAATTTTTTCACAATTTAGTCTTTATTACTCAAAATTTACAATTTGTTCTACAATTTAATCCTTTTCCATTTCTAACTTAAAAATCTATCAATTTAATCCCTAATACTAAAATTATTCAACATTAATAACACTAAGAAACTTAATAATTGCTAAAATTTCAACATGGGTCGGGTAATACTTAACACCGGGATTCCAAAAAATACAAATTACAAGAAAAAGGACTAAATTGACTAACCAATTAAACTTTAAAATTTTGAAGCCCTTGGCCTTAGAGTGACTTCTTCTTTTCTTCTTTCTCTTTTTCTTTCAAATTTACCTAATGTTGTCCTACCTAAAAAAATGGTGTAATTGTTTCTTTAGTCCCTTTAATTAATCTTTAATCTATAATTCAACTTTCACCCTATATGCAATTTAGTCCTTATACCTAATTACTTTTAATTCAAGTAAATTCACTTAACCGGATCCTAATTAACTATACAACTAGCTCTGTAAATATTTATTAAAAATATTTACAAGTCAAATTTACAGAACGAAGTCTCGGGAATGAACTTTCCAACACCCCTAACTATCGGGTCGTTACAATTAAAGTAAGATCTGGATATATAGAAAGGGCTAAACATGCATTTCTAAATTAAAATAATAAATATTTACTAACAAATTAAATGATAAATATGTAATGCTACAAATATAATAAATATGTTCGGTTTTATTACTATTTAATATTTTGATACTTTCAATAAGATTTATTTATACAATTGTGAATGTATTTTTAGCATGATATTTTGAAATATTATGCATATCAATTAATCATTATTTATATTTGAATAAAAACAATTACTTATATTAATACAAATTAAATGAAGATTGGAAAAAATGATAAGTTAAAAATATCTCAAAAAATACAAAATATTAAAGTAATGGTTTTTGAAGAAAAAAATTAAGTCATATTTGAATGAAACTAAGGAGAGAGATGTAATATCATTTTAATCAATAATGACGTAATATTATGATGTTTATATTTTAAACTTAAATATTTATCTAAATTATTCGGGGTAAATTGTAACATAAGTCACCGAATTAACTAGTAGCGTGTTTCTGTTTTGGTTACTAAACTATAAACAAAAAAAAAAAAACCTTCCAATGTCATTACCAATGCTTTTCATCTACTTTGTCTTGGTCACCTTTTGTTAAATCGTTAATTGAAATGATGTCATGATTTTTTTAATCAGTATAATAACATATTTAGTCTTCAATACTTATATATTCTATAAATTCATAATATTAATTAATTTAAAAAATATAACTCTCCACATTTACAAATTCTAACAATTTAATTTTCAAACACATTTTTATCATAAATTTCCCTCTATCCCTTACCCTATTCTGCTTTCATTTTCTCTATTCTGCTTTAATTTTCTCTATTTAGTGAAAAAGTTATTCTTCACATGAAAAAGGAAAACAAAATTGATATTGAATGTTTTAAGGCCATTTCTGATAGCAAAGGTCCAAAGCCGAAATCACAAATAACTACTCCATTTCAATGAGTTCTCAATCATTGGGCCAAAATCAATGTTGAAATAAAATGTTATATATAGTGAAAAAGCCTTCGGTTTGTTCACGTTCAAAATAGTTTCCTTCTAACTTAAGTTTGAACAAAAGTTGAGATCAAACTAGAGAGTTTATTAATGAATCGAAAACGTAAGTGAACCAAAGAGATAAGTAATAAAATCAACATTATATTTTCTAGCGTAGTTCGATTTCATCAATCCTATGTCGATGAAACTTTACTCAAAGAATGATTTTATTCAACAACTCATCTAATACAACTATTGACTAACGCCTAATCTACCCTCTCCTAGTAGATATTGCAGTCTCAAATTCAAACCCAAGTTGTTATAAATCACTCTCTCAAAATACTTCACATTACATCCAACATCTCTCCATAAAAATCCCTAAACAATGAGTGTTTAAACACCCATATATAAATAGCTAATGAGGAAGTTGAATGATTAACTATTTATAGCTCTTCTCCAACATTAATAAACAGCCAAGAGATAAAAACTTATCATTAATTTAAACACTGATTTTATTTGAATAATTATCCTGACAAATAATCTCATAAACAACATCATAATTAGGTATCCTATGGCTGTTACAAGTGCCCTTATCCAATAAGATAAGGATAAGCTTTAGCGAATCAAATAGTTTAAATTTCGATGCTTCTTTTTCAAGATATGCATGATGTTGTTGATAGCTCTGAAATATTAGATGCAAAAAGCTTTGTTGGTTTATTAGAAAGCATTCAAGGCCCACATATTGTCAAACATGTCAATCAACGATTTTTGACAGTACCGCAACTGTTGTTCCATCACTTATTCTAACAAGTTATGAAACAATGGAGTAGTCAAAACTCTAGCAATCTCCCATTTTTAGCATTTTGACATAACCAAACCATGCAATCATATTTTCGCAACAAATTCAAGACATTAGTAGCAAATAAACTGATTTGAACTTTAACTAAAACAATTAACCAGTAACAACATCCACCATTAACATTTGCAAGCCATATACTTTCGCTAATAATTATCACAAGTTCAAATGTTGATAAATATCTTGAAAAATATTCAAATAAAGCTATTTATAAAGTAGGTTTCCATCTCTTTAAAACTATCAAGAGATGAGGATAGGATAAGGACAAGCATAACCTTTACTAGCATTTCAAACTTCTCTACCTTTTCTCTAAGTTACACGAGTGGATGATGATTATTCTCAAATCAAAATATCTCCACATTTGCTGCTTTAATGATATTTAATCAAAAGTCAAACATGCCAACACAAAGACTTTTACTATTACAAACTAGCTTATTCTAACTACTATTAGATCATGAAATAGGATAAGCACTACAAACAATCAAAGTTTACAACAATTTCCCCTTTTGGCATTCTAGCAAAACCAACAACAAATGATTAGCATTCACGACACATATGAATAAAGTGAAAATAAAGGAAACTAAATTAGAACCCCCTTACAAGCTGCATCATGCTAATGACTCCCTTTATCAACTTGAGTCATCAAGTTTCATGCTTGTTCATCAATCATCAACCAAGCATAAGAAAACATGTTGCACATATATCAAAATAAACACCAAAAGCATCAAAACATCAAGTTTTCTACCAATTCCGAATTTAGCTAATTCATTTGTTCCCCAAAAACTCTCCCTTTTTTTGCCAAAGATGTCAAATAACATGCTTAAAAGAAGCTCCCTTTTATCAACATGCATGCTTGGGAATCACATTGTCCACCAAGCCTAAAAAACATAGAGTATAGAGCATGCGAAATAAATTGAATTCATAACTAGCAAGAAAGAAAATAACCACCATAAAAATAAAAAATGGTAATAGAATTCTAGAAGTTGAATAGTAGTTTAAGCCAGCATCAACAAAGCATCAACCATCTATTACTAACATCAAGTACTTGTTGCACATCTCCTCCACTTTCCAAGTGGTCTTCCACATATCAACTTAACAACCTCTACTTTTTTAGACACTAAGTGTATCAACACATTTTCACCGAAGTATGTAAAGAATCAATCCTTCATTATTGCAAATCGAACACAAGATTGTCTTTAAGTATGTCTAAAGCCCGCTCTGATACAAATTAAAAAAGTCTTTGATTTGTTATCATTCAAAATGGTTTCATTCTAACAGAAGTTGAGATTAAACCAGAGAGTTCACATAACAAATTCAAAACGTAAGTAAGTCAAATAGATAAGTAATAAGAGAATCAACACACGATATTTGTGAATGTAGTTCAAATTCATCAATCCTACATTTATAGAGCCTTGCTTAAAGAATGATTTTATTTAACAATTCATCTGGTACAATTATTGGCTAAAACCCAACCTATTCTCTCCCAATTGATAATTGTAGCCTCAAAGTCGAATTCAAATTGTTACAAATCACTCTTTCCAAATACTTCACATTATATTCAGTATTTCTCCAAAAAAATCCTTAAACAAGGAGTGTCTAAACACACCCTCAAACTGACTAATGAGGAAGTTGATCAGCTAGCTATTATAGCTATTCTCCAACGTTGATTAAGATAGGAACTTATCACTAATTTAAACGTTGATTTTATTTAACTAATTATCTTGACAATAATATCATAAACAACATCATAATCAGGTATCTCATGGCTGATAAAGTGCCCTTATCCGATAAGATAAGGATAAGCTTTTGTAAATCAAATAATTTAAACTTTCCATGCTTCTTCTTCAAGATATGTATGATGGTGTTGATAGCTCTAAAATATTGGGCACAAAGTGTTTTGCTGGTTTATTAAGATGCAGTCGAGGCCCATATACTGTCAAACATGCCAATCAACAAGTTTTGATAGTAACACAACTGTTGTTTTATCACTTGTTCTAACAGGTTATGGAATAATGGAGTAGTCAAAACTCCCAACATATAGTAATCAATCAACAATGAAAAGTATATACATTAAAGTATTAACTACTCCACTTTAACTAAGACACTAGAAACATTTATAGCGAAAAAGGAAAAATAATCTCCCAATTCAATAAACTTACTTTATACTAACAACCACTACCATTTGCAAGAGTTATTACTATAAATCAAACACCATTTTTATTACAGATAATCTGAATAACGACTTGGCGAGGTAAGGTGCTAGAATGGCCCTTTGGTATAATATACATCCATTATATTTGGAGAGCTATCTAGACATTCTGTCTTTTGTAAATGGCTATAATATAAGAGAACGTTTCTATCTTTTGTACAACTAGCATGAAATTTTTTTGGTGTTGCATGTTGCAACTAATGCTTCCTTTTACCATTTTCTGGTAAATGAGTGAAAAAATTATGATAACATAAAAGATTTACCTAGTTTAGAAAAGAGACAAAAAAATGAACGCAAAATGAATGTGGGGTTTAGATGCAAATTTATGATGAAGACGTGTTTGAGAACCAAATTGATAAATTTTTAAAAATTTGAGTGTTAAATTTGCTAAATTATTTAGAATTTGGATTAAATTGATAAAATGTATAAGTGAGGAGGACTAAATGTGTTAATATACCAATTAGAAAAAAGTTAAGTTAATATTTTTAAAGATTTAACGGAAGGTGACCAAAACATAACCTGTAAGGTCCAATTTCTACCCGGGCCCAAATCAAGAAAGAAAACCAAAATAAACAAATTTCCACAGTCCAAATATTACAACGATAGTGGCCCAATGCCCGAAATTTTACAAACAGAAGCCCAAGACGAATGACCCAAAAATAGCAGGCCCAAATGCCTCAAAAGCCAAACATTTTCGGAAACCCTTGGTTTCCCTCTTTCCCCTCGCGCCGCATGTGCCGTAACCCAGCCTCCGTACGCCCATGAGCTGCCCTCGACACGTTGGCCTCCGTACACCTCCTCTGTACCTGCGAACCAATGCAAATACAACTGCAAAAATGAAAATGAGAGAATATTTTATTTAATTTTTTTTCTTATTCGGTTATAAAGCATTTTTTGTGATTGTTTTTGGAGAAGGAACGAAAATATCAATCCAAAAAGAGGCTAGGTATTTTTCATCATTCATAGCACATTTGGTTCGAATATCGATTACATATATATGTAGTTATACAAAAAAAACTCCCCTTTTTTTACCTTTTTGAGCGATCGGAGAAGTTAAAACCGAGAGCTTTTCTTGATTTCTTCCAATTTTCGTGAGGTTTTTGAGTGTTTAGACCGCAAATTTGAGGCGAGGGGAGCAAGGGGATTAAAAGGGGGTCGATTTTGTACCTCCGGCCGCCATACACGGCGGTCGACAATGACAAATGGACGGTGGTCTGATCGTCGGAAACGGAGGCCCCAAAGAGAAGCCTTTTCCCTTTTCCTTTTTATTTTTTCAAAAAGCATGAATGAATGAAATTAAAGAAAAATACCTTTTATAAGCTATTGAAACGACGTCGTTTGGAGTTGAGTTCAATAGCCACAAAACGGCGTTGTTTAATCACCTAGACTCGAATTCTGACCCGAAACCCGCCTAGGATCCGCGTGTTTTTGGACTAAAGGTCTATTTGTGCATTCAGTCCTTCCGCTTTTGAGGCTAACTTCGATTGGGTCCCCTTTTAACTTTCTTTTATTTTTTGATTTTACCCCTGAAGTTTTTTTATTTTGTTTGGGCCCTGTGGAGAACGATGTCGTTTTGAGAGCAGGGTATATTTCCCTATTCAGTCCTCAATGTTGTACGCGTTTTCATTTAGGCCCTCACATTCTTATTTTGTTATAATTTCAATTCCAGTTTTATTTTCATTCCAATTTAACCCCAAATCTGTTTGATCCTTGTAGTTTCTTTTATTTTAATTTACACCCTCTAAATTTATTTCGATTTCAATTTAATCTTTGTTTATTTAACCTTTTTTCGTAAACTGTTTTATTGGTCATTTTGTTGTTTGATTATTTATTTATTTAGTATAAATATTTTTTAAAATGTTTCATCGATATTCACTTACTTCTTTACTCTTATTTATTTAATACTTTCTTTATTCTATCTTTAGCAATTGATTTTTATTTTTCTTTAATTTCGCTTTATGTTTATTTTATTTTTATATTGTTTATAATTTTGCTAATGTTGCTTCAAAATTTAAATCTCATTATTGTACTTATTGTTATTGTTACTATTGTTGTCATTATTCTATGGCATTTACCTTGTATTTATTGAGCATATTAGTGTCTAAGTAGTAAATTATGTGATCATTGTGAACCGTTTATTTGTTATTAGTATGTTTATGCTCTTGTTATTCATTAGCATAACAATTTTGTTCATATATTATTGTTTTAACTTTCAAAAGACATTAATTTTAAATAAAATAAAAGCAATGTTTGGTGTTTAGAAACTCGAGAAAGTTGTGCCCTAATTTACGAGGCTTCAATTTTTTCATTGAATTTAAACAATTGAATATTCTTTTTGTTAGAATTAAGTGACCCAAATTCTTATTTAAATAAAATACGATGGAAAATAAAATAAAAGTAAAATCCATATAGAACTAGACTTCTTTTATTTTATTTTAGAATAAGGTTTTTAAACCTTATTAAACTTCATCTATTTTATATTGATTAGGATAATGTGTTTCAATCCTACTAGAATATGGCTTTACAAGCCTATAAATAGACATAGTCTATTCCTCTTGTATTGATTCAAAATTTTCGACATAGTAAATTTTCTTCTCCTTTGCCCGTGGTTTTTTCCCGAAAGGGTTTCCACGTAAAATTTGTGTGTTCTTTATTTTTATTTTTATTTTATTTTATTTTTCTCAAATTGGTATCAGAGCTTCCGGTTTATTCATCTCGATCACGGTAATGGCGTCTTTGAAGTATGAAATTCCACTGTTGGATCGCAACACTAGATTTGCGTTGTGGCAAATTAAGATGCAAGCAGTTCTTGCACAGATAGATCTGGAAGATGCCCTGCTAAGGATAGATAAGATGCCTTCGACATTAATAGATGAAGAGAAGAAGTGTAAGGATCGAAAGGCGTTAACACAATTACATCTGCATTTGTCCAACGAAATTTTGCAGGATGTGATGAAAGAGAAGACTGCCGCTGCATTATGGAAGAGGCTAGAAAAAATATGTATGTCGAAAACTCTAACAAGAAAGTTGCATATGAAGCAGCGTCTTTATACTCATTGTTTGGAGGAAGGTGCGTCTGTACACGAACACTTAACAGTGTTTAAAGAAATTCTCTCAAACTTGGAGGCCATAGAGGTTCAGTATGATAAGGAAGATCTAGGGTTGATTCTACTTTGCTCGTTGCCACCATCTTATTCAACCTTTAGAGACACGATTTTATATAGCCGCGAGTCTCTTACAGTTGATGAGGTTTATGATTCTTTAACCTCGTATGATAAGATGAAGCATCTTATGGTTAAACTTGACTCTCAGGGAAAGGGTCTCATTGTTCGTGGGAGACAAGATCGGAATGCTGATGATGAAAATGGTAGGACGCAGGAACAGAATCCTCGTGGTAAATCCAAAGGTAGATCGAAGTCGTCAAACAGAGGTAAAACTTGTAACTTCTGCAAGAAGAAAGGGCACATTAAATCTGAATGCTATAAGCTACAAAATAAGATTAAAAGGAAGGCTGCGAATCAAAGGGGAAAATAACCAGAAAATTTCGGTGAAGCTGATGTTGTAGAAGATTACAGCGATGGTGAACTTCTAGTTGCTTCTATCAATGATTCTAAAGTAAGTGAAGAATGGATACTTAATTCAGGCTGCACCTTCCACATGAGTCCCAATCGGATTGGTTTACAACTTACGAAACAATGTCTGAAGGTGTTGTTTTGATGGGAAATAATGCTTCGTGTAAAATCGCAGGTGTTGGAACAGTTAAAGTTAAGATGTTTGATGGAGTTGTCAGAATAATTAGTAAGGTACGACATGTTCCAGAATTGAAGAGAAATTTAATTTCGTTAAGTACTATTGATTCAAAAGGGTACAGATATACAGCTGAAAGTGGGATTTTAAAGATTTCCAAAGGTTCCCTTGTTGTGATGAAAGGGCAAAGAAAAACTTCCAAGTTATATGTTTTGCAGGGTTCTACTGTTACTAGTGATGCAGCTGTCGCTTCCTCTTTCTTGTCAAATGATGATATTACTAAACTTTGGCATATGCACCTAGGGCATATGAGTGAGAATGGCATGGTAGAATTGAGTAAAAGAGGACTTATTGACGGGCAAAGAATTTGCAAACTAAATTTCTGTGAGCACTGTGTTTTTGGGAAGCAAAAGAGAGTTCGATTCACTAGAGGAATCCATAACACGAAGGGAATATTGGAGTATATTCATTCTGATCTGTGAGGGCCATCTGGAGTGCCTTCGAGAGGTGGAGCTAATTATATGCTAACCTTTATTGATGATTTTTCCAGAAAAGTTTGGGCGTTCTTCCTGAAGTAGAAAAGTGATGTGTTTTCCGCATTTAAGTCTTGGAAAATTATGATTGAAAAACAGACGGGAAAACAGATAAAATACCTCCATACAGACAATGGCTTAGAGTTCTGTTCTGATGAGTTTAATAGATTGTGCAAGTCAGAAGGGATCATGAGACACTTGACAGTTCGTCATACTCCACAGCAAAACGGCGTTGCAGAACGAATGAACAAAATAATCATGGAGAAGGTTTGACGTATGTTGTCAAATGCCAACTTATCGAAGTCATTTTGGGCAGAAGTAGCCTCTACTGTATGTTTTTTAATCAACTGATCTCTATCCGTTGCCATTGAGAAAAAGACTCCACAAGAGGTATAGTCTGGTAATCCTGCTAGTTATTCTGATTTAAAGATTTTTGGGTGTCCTACGTATGCTCATGTTGATAATGGAAAATTGGAACCGAGATCCATTAAATGTGTTTTTCTTGGTTATAAAGCTGGTATAAAAGGGTATAAGTTATGGTGTCCTGAAAATAGAAAAGTTGTGATTAGCAGAGATGTTGTTTTTTTATGAAACTGCTATGCTACCTAACTTATCTCTTAAAGACTCTTCCAATAAAGAAAATCAAAAGCAGGTGGAACATCAGATTAATACAAAGTCAACTCCTCAAGCCAGAACAAAAGTTGAGAATAGAGTTTCTTTTTCACCACAATACTCTATCGCCAAAAACAGAACTAGAAGAGAAATTAAACCTCCAAAGAAGTATGCCGAGGCTGATCTAGTTGCTTATGCTTTAAATGTGGCTGAAGATATAGATGTGAATCAAGATCCATCTAATTATTCTGAGGCGGTTAGCTGTGAAGACTTAGAAAAATGGATGTTTGCTATGCAAGAAGAGATGGAATCACTCCACAAAAACAGAACATGGGACCTTGTGAAAATTCTTAAAGGTAAAAAGGCTATTCATTGTAAATGGGTGTTTAAAAAGAAAGAAGGGACTCCAGGAGTTGAAGAACCCAGATATAAAGCAAGGCTTGTTGCAAAGGGTTACAGTCAAATTCCAGGAGTGGACTTCACAGATGTGTTCTCTCTAGTTGTTAAGCATAGTTCAATTCGAGCTTTGCTTGATATTGTGGCCATGCATGATTTGGAGCTTGAGCAGTTAGATGTAAAAAATGCATTTCTGCATGGAGAACTTGAGGAGGATATTTACATGCAACAACCAGAGGGTTTTATAGTCTCAGAAAAAGAGAACTATGTTTGCTTGCTGAAAAAGTCCCTTTACGGTTTGAAACAGTCACTAAGACAGTGGTACAAGAGGTTTGATTCCTTTATGACTTCTCATGATTTCAAAATAAGTAGTCTTGACAGTTGTGTTTACTTTAAGAAAAACAGTGATGGTTCTTTTGTGTATCTACTTCTTTATGTTGATGACATGTTGATAGCAACAAAAGATAAATGAGAGATAAGAAATGTCAAAACCCAACTAAGTAAAGAATTTGAGATGAAAGATTTAGGACCAGCAAAGAAGATACTTGGAATGGAGATTCTCAAAGATAGAAAAACAAGTAAATTGTACCTAAGTCAGGAGGGGTACATTGAAAAAGTTCTTTGCAGGTTCAATATGCAGAGTGCTAAGCCTATTAGTACTCCTTTAGCAGCCCATTTCAGACTTTCATCAATTTTGTCTCCACAATCAGATGATGAAATTGAGTACATGTCACATGTTCCATACTCTAGTGCAGTGGGATCTCTCATGTATGCTATGGTTTGTTCATGTCCAGATTTATCATATGCAATCAGTGCAGTTAGCAGATACATGGCGAATCCCGGTAAAGAACACTGGAAAGCAGTTCAGTGGATTCTAAGATACTTACGAGGTACTACTGATGTTTGCTTACAGTTTGGAAGAACTAGAGATGGAGTCATAGGGTATGTTGATGCTGATTTTGTTGAAGACCTTGATAAAAGAAGATCTCTCACAGGTTATGTCTTTACAATCGGAGGTTGTGCAATCAGTTGGAAAGCCACTTTGCGATCTCTGATCGCTTTGTCTACCAATCAAGTTGAGTACATGGCGATTATTGAGACTTGTAAAGAAGCTATTTGGTTGAAGGGACTCTTTAATGAACTCAATGAAGACCTTCAAATCAGCACAGTATTTTGTGACAGTCAGAGTGCCATCTTTCTTACAAAAGATCAAATGTTTCATGAGAGAACAAAACACATTGATGTTCGGTATCATTTTGTTCGTGATATTATTGCTCGTGGTGATATTGTTGTGAGCAAAATTAGTACTCATGAAAATCCTGCAGATATGATGACTAAGTCACTTCCTATAACCAAGTTTGAGCATTGCTTAGACTTGGTTGGTGTACATTGTTGAAGTTAAACCCTTAAGGGGTTTTATGGAAGAGGTGGAGAACTTGTTTATTGAAAGTTCGCGATGAAGAACTTGTTCATTGAGAATTTGTCTCAAGGTGGAGATTGTTAGAATTAAGTGACCCAAATTCTTATTTAAATAAAATACGATGGAAAATAAAATAAAAGTAAAATCCATATAGAACTAGACTTCTTTTATTTTATTTTAGAATAAGATTTTTTAAAACTTATTAAACTTCATCTATTTTATAGTGATTAGGATAAGGTATTTCAATCCTACTAGAATATGGCTTTACAAGCCTATAAATAGACATAGTCTATTCCTCTTGTATTGATTCAAATTTTTCGACATAGTGAATTTTCTTCTCCTCTGCCCGTGGTTTTTTCCCGAAAGGGTTTCCACGTAAAATTTGTGTGTTCTTTATTTTTATTTTTATTTTATTTTATTTTTCTCACTTTTAAATTAAAAAGCAAAAAATTTTAAATAAAAAAATGGGCAAACTTATTTTCGAGGGTTCAAATATCGTGTCCCAACTTATGGGATGTGATATTTTGTTATCTTGAGACGAGAAGGACTTTAGTGTTCGTTTTAATTTATTCAAGCATTTCTTTTAATCAATATTAATGAATGACAGGGTCATAGTTTAAACTCTTTTTGGTTTTTCAACTTTCGACGTTAGAACATTAATTAATCAATTAGGTACCAATTTTGGGAGTTACGAGGGTGATAATCCTTCCTCGTGCGAAACCGACTCCCGAACTCGCTTTGTTAAATTTCATAGACCAAAATTGTTGTTTTAATATATCACTGCGTTTTATTAAAACGATCAATCATAAGGTGACCCGATCACACCTCATAAAAAAAGATTGGTGGCGACTCCCGTTTTTCGTTTTCATTTTCAAAACAAAAATTGACCCCGTTTTTCAAAACAAAAAAATGGTTTCGACATAACCGAACGATAACATTAGTGAAGAAATTAAAAGATTTTGTAGTTCGATAACCAAAACAGAAACATACTACTATTTGGTGACTAATTGTATAGTTTACCCTAAAAAATATAACATTTAAAAAAAAAGATATATAAAAATATAAATTCCGAAAACATATATAAACTCAAAAACTTCTCAAAATTCATTTATGTGTTAACTCGGTTGGTATAGTGGTTGATTTGAAATCCCAAACAATACCTTGGCAACATTGGAATCCTTTGAAATCAATTAAGAATTCACCTTAAATTTGAGAAATTCAAAACCTTTTTATATCTCCTTTCTCTTCATCGTCATCTCTTGTTTACGTCCTCAATACCCTCGACTTTTTCATACTTGGTTTCGAAATGAGGTTTGATGTGGCGGTTCACGATGTGTTCATGAGAAACGTCTACAACCTCAACTCCCCTTTTAATTCATGTATTGCGGGTTTCTTTGAATGGAAAAAGTTTTTGATTCATGTATTAACTGGAAAAGTTTGGAGAAACCAAGAACCCTTTCAAATCATGTATTGTGGGTTCCTGACTTTTGATTCACGTATTATGATTTTTTTATTGATAAAATGTCTTATATATGGGCTTCTTTCAGTTGTTATTAGATTGAGAAAAGTTGAAAACCAAGTATATTTGTTTGTAAAAATTTGTGGATATTTTATTTAAATATTGTTTCAATATTTTCCAATTTTTTAAATTTATAATTTCTTAAAACATTAAAAATCGATTTTAGTCCCTGAGAATGAACATGAAATCTTTGATTAGTGAAAATTAGCTTTGATTTTCGATTACGATAATCTATTGCCTATAGTAATAATAATAATAATAAATGAAGGTTAGTTGGAAAAATTAATAGTTATTTTATTATTAAGTGGATGTCGATCAAGATCGAGATAAGTTTGATATATATAAGGAGTCTAATATTCATTAGAAGTAGAGTTTTATATTACTTATACTTCTTGTGTCGATAAATATAGCTTTGGAGAAATATTGTAAACATCTCTATTAATCAATAAAATAAATTCTCTTTTGCTCTCTATATTTCTTTCTTTATTTTATAATAAGTTATTAGCACGATCTTACTCAAAGTGATAGTTTCTTTTATGGACGATCAAATTTATCCTCCATGATTTTCAAGATCTTTGAGGATAAGATGCAAAATTTTATAAGAGGATTTATTTTATTTAATATTTAATATTTGATTATTTTTTTATTTTTGTTTCATTATATATTATCATTGTTTTGATTAATTTCTTTTATTTTTTATTCTTAAGGATAGTAAAAGATTTGCTACCGTTATCTATATGAAATTGAGAAATAAGATTCACTCTCAAAGTTTGCTCTTGATAAATTTTGATTGGATTCAAAGTCTATTATTAGAGTTAAATTTACTTACTTCTTGATAAAATCATCAAGATCCAAAGTTGAATAAGAAAGGTACAAACTTAATTAGATATCTATCTTTACACTTTTTCTCAACAATAGCATGTTTAAATATTAAATCGGCTTGATATATGATTCAAATATTTGAGATGCTTTTTTTAAAAAGTTTTGATTCCATGAATTGCTTATTGTTTTGCATCTTATTCATGAAAATGAATATTGATTGACTTATTTATGTCTTTATAGTAAGTTCTATAATTAAATAATATATTTTCCTAAAACATATTTATTACGTGTTTCTTTTGTTGTTGTTGTGTTAGAATAAACAATAAATTTGTGATGGTAAATTAGTGGATTTCATGATTATTTGGATTTGATTTAGTTCAAATATAGATACGTTCCTTTAATGCTTTTCCTTAATTTGCTTATAGAATTTGAAATTTTTCAGTGCTCATACTTGTGTGGTTCTAAAGATAGTTTTTGAGGAATATCTAAATTGGTCTTTGGGTTGATTCTATTCTAGAATTTCAAGTTTAATTGTTGTCATTTTTAATTCTTAAATTATTTTGGTTGAAAAAAAAATCATATACTTACAAATGAGAATTACTGTATTAATTTGGTCATTGGTATTTCTATAAACCTCGTTTGTATTAACTGAATGTTGTTTGACATGAAACACGAAAAAACTCGTGTGGTTTGATTTTGCAAATGCCTTATATTTTCCTACTATACATCCTTGAGATACTTGTTACTTTTGTAGAGTTGTTAAAAGTAGTAATTCATGCGTTTTATATTATTACATTTGTTAATTATTTAAGAAACTACATTAGCAATTGTAAATGAAAAGTTCTATAAACATGAACGGTTGGATTTTCAGTTGAATTTCATGCATGTCTACAATGATTTATGAAACTTTTACTAGCACTAGCATTATATCAGGTTTGATATTTTAGATTTGAGTTTTCTCTATATATTTGATTTACAATAAACTCCATGCATGACTTAGCTAGTTCTTTCTAGTTAATTTTTGATATAAAACTCTTGTAAAAAGGGTTTTAAAAGTATTCTAAATTTATCTCATGCCTTCTTATGGCTACATTCCTCAAGTGAATGTAGTAATATATAATAATTATGAATCTGAAACCTATTGTCATTATTGAGAAATAGATAAGAAGCGAATGATATGTATATGACCTTATTGGTAAGGAATATAATATATGTAAACATTATTATCAAAATTTTTTTGCACATTCCTTGAAATGAATGTATGCAATAAATATAATAAATTTTATAATCACTTTTTATCATTAAAATCAATTTGGATTTTTAAATATTTTGACGTATTTATCTAAAGTGAATATTGCATATAATTACTTTCAAATTATATTTTTTGTTGAGTTGATGGCATTATGGATTTCACATTAATTTAGACACTTCCAAAACTAAATGTCACAGTAGTAATTATATGTGGATACAAAGTAAAAGGAATGTAAACAAAATTATCAATTGTCATAATTTATATTGACATTACTAGTACAATTGAAATGCATGTTAAAGTAAATCGCATGTTTACTAATACAAATACATTTACTACTTGGCATGACCAATTAGACCATCCTGAATCATATATGTATCACCCCAGATCCGACCTAGATGTTACAACCGGATCTTAAGGGTCACATTAATTACTTGAAACCATGAACATTTGATTACTAAAGCATATCTTACTTTTGTGTTGTATATTTCAAAAAGAAAAATTCGTCAGTATTGCCTAGAATACTTAAGGATTATTATGAGTGTGTTTTCTAAAATTTTTTCATATATTCCAAGTTGATTAGAAAAACCTCGCGTTTTTGCTCTACTTGTTTCTTTAAATAAACTTAATTCCTCGTGTAAAAAATTGCAGTGGAAAACAACATTTTGTTTAATTTTGAACACAAGGGTCAAATTTATATATCGAAAAAGCAAGTAGTTTGTCTAGGCTAGTTACTAAAAATCTAAAGTCTAAAAAAGTCCAAAAAATACCAACATAGTCTGAAAGTCTGTAAAACATAAGTAAACTTTATTTAACCAACAAAAGCGTGAGATCAGCTCAAGCTCCCAAACCTCGCCAATCCTAAATCTAAGGATTACCTAAAAAGATTAATAAATTGAGTGAGCTAAAAAAACCCAGTGTGCGACTTGGCCCATTTACGTTATAGATGATAAAAATTTAGGCACAAATTCCAATATAACAAAAAAAATAAAGAAAGCATGGCATGTAAGCGATGCAAAATGTCAAACAGAATCAGATCCTACCTCCATTCGCAACAAGCCAATTTCGTCCCACCCAGCATACCAAATAAGGTATTTAATACCCATCCTACCCAACACACCAAAATCATGGTCTTTAGCCACCAGAAACTATGCAGACAAGCTACGAGATCTATTGTAGAAAACCGCTAGAATTTTTAGATTGTAGTCTGTCAGATCTTCCTCCACATCATAACCATAACCTAAACCAATGCTCATGCATAGTCATAACATGGATTCAGATACTATCAGAGTAAATAATGTCATATTTAACATGCTCATTTATGAACATAGTAGAACAAAAACATGCTAATAGTGAATATAGATTTATAGATCAGATATACCATTTTATACAACTAAGCATTCTTCTAGAAAATATACATACATCATTAACATATCAAACAGTCTCTGTTGATTACATACGTAACTATTTAATAGATTCGATAATGTCACTAACCTCAAACCAATGACCCAAAACACAACCTAGACTAATCTACTTGGAATAGGCCCATACGCTTGTGTGTTTGACACACTCTTACCTGATAGGCTCATGTGCCCCGCATGTCCAACCACACACCCGTGTGGCTGACATAGTCAGCCATACATCTATGTGGCTCACACGGCCTGACATATGGCCGTGTGGCGTAAACTGGTAGATTCAATTTTTGCTCCTTTTTTCCAAGTTTTCAGGTTAGAATCACACACTTGATTACTTCTGGGATATCAGTAGAACAACTATAAGCCAAGTTATCCACACACGACATCCGCAATAACCCCAATTACTAATTATGAGTTAAAAGTAGACCTTTGCATCCTAAAGCATTCAGTCAACAACAACAAGACAATCAGCCTACAACTTAAATTATCGCAAATAAGCCCTTAATCTTGGGCGCTCGGTACTTACCCTAAAAAATAGAGATCTCCAACGCACTTAAATCGCTAGAAGAATGAGTGCCTTACCATCTTCACTTAAAAGAGCGATGCAAATGAATTAATCAACATCTACAACTCCTTCAATACAACCTGAAAATGATGCTCTCAACAAATGAACAAAGACTAAATATAATAACACAAGAAAAGTACGATCAACACCAAAATTTCCTTACCACACATGACCAGTAATAAATCTAGAAGAATAACGACACAACAACCAGATGTCTGAACGATAATAAAGTAACAGATAGAAACAATAACTTGAAAGATAAATAAAGAAAAAGGTATGATAAGTAGGAAAAATGAGGAAGAAGGTTGAAAAACAAAGAAAAAGAATAGCAAAAGAAATGACAAGGAAAAAAACATGTAGAAACCAAAATTGGAGAAAAAAGAGGAAAGTGGAGATGACACTAGAGAAAAATTAGGAGATAACTTCCTTGAACTTCAAAATAAAAAATAAGCTATATTATCGCACTAAATCCTATTTGATATTAACTTAATTAGATTGCTAGGAATTTGAGTTTGACCTCATATTTTGTAGCATGGATGACACAACACGACAGAAGCAAAAATAATTTTACTTTTGCACACAACAGGACTCAAACTTAGGAACAAAGGATAAGCTAAAGCCTTACCACTGAACCAACAGGCTCATTCTTGTTTACAATTAAACAAAAATTCTAGTTAAGCTAGTTGTGACTAGCCAGATATAGGGACAAAAATAACCAAAATTCTATGAAAATGAATCAAATATAGGACCTCAAGCACACATTCAGACCACTTAACCACTAGGCCAAATTAATCACTTGACACAAATTAGCAAATTCAAAATTTTAAGAAATTTGGGATGTTTCAATATATGATGCGAAAATTAATTAAGAAATTCATATGGACATTCATTAAAGAACCAGTAGATTCTTTAATTTAAAAAAAATTCTCATTTCTTGCTTGTTATCAATTAAAATTGATTATTAGAAACTCACTAGATAAAGTTGAGATTTAATGTCTTGCATTTCTGAAATGAATATGGGTCCATTCGTCCACCATGTGGATGATTTTGATATTATATGATTTTGGTAGATGCATCTACAAAATAATCACGTGTTATCAACTCATAACTTATTGTTTGCGAGATTGCTTATTTTAATAATTAATATCAGGTTATGTAATCAAGACAATTCTTGCTAATGCTAATGTGTCTATATCTCAGATTTCATTGATTGTTGTGCATGAGTTCAAAAAACTTTAGTAAAGCCTGCTATTTATACACATAATGGTTTAGACAAATTACTAAACTCAACTAGTGAATATTGAAACCGTTAATTTATATGAAAATAAAGCTTCTTATTTTAACAGGAGATTATGCTGATGTATGTGCTACAACACTTGTATGCATCAAGCCAATAAGTTATAAATACTCCCTATTACAATTGGCTTTTGTTCAGGAGCTAAATATATACCATCTTAGTTTTTTTTTTCATATGTGTTATATTCCAATTCCTCCACCACAATGCACAAATATAAGTCCTCATAGCAGGTTAGGGATCTACATTTATATAAGTCTCCTTATACTATAAATATTTTTTGTGAGCTATTAGTTGGGGATTTAGTTAATACATGAATTGTCGATTATTATGAGATAGTTTTTCCAACATTAGGGGGAGAGAATAAAAAGTTGGATGAATAAAATACTTTGGAATGGATTATCATTATATAAGATCTTCGTAAAAAGCAATGTGAACTAGAAGTTCAATAGATAATTCATTTTACAAATCAATTTCCAAATTCATTTACTGATCTAAAGAGAATTAAAAAATCTCACATACCAACTGAAAATACTCCAATACAAATTGATGTCCCTGTCACACCCCAAAAATTGGGTTAGTAGAAATTGGGTTAGTGAAACCAATAGTGGTCATGTTCTGATTTTGAGTTAAGATTGTGAAAATTATGTCAAGTGAGTTAACCTGGTTCAGTAGATATGTGTTGTGCTTGTGTGTGTGAGGTTTTGAGTTCAAATCCTTTCCTTTGAATTTTTATTATTTTTTCCCTAATCCCTATCCTTGATCATCCGACATAAATAATATTTTCACTCAACTAATGAAAAGAATGAGCCTGCTGGTTCAATGGTAAGGTTTCAACTTACCCAAAGGTCCCGTGTTCGAATCTTGGGTGTGCAGAGAGAATACTTTATATTCTTTTTTTTGTGTAGGCCATGTGGTCATAATTTGAATTAAATACAAAGGTTTGGATATATGATTTTTTATTTTTATTTTAAAAATATATTTGGCATTATCCCCCAAAATTCTCTTCTTAAATCCGTCCATTCATTCTCTCTCTTCCCCTTCCAATTCATGTTTGTTTTGTTCCTTATTGTAAGTTTCAGTTTTGGTTTCTTCCATTTTCTTTTCGACTCAATTTGTTGTCACAAGACTTCCTCCTATCGTTTTTTTTCTTTTGTTACGCTCTTTTTTGCTTTTGAAATTTTTTGTATCAACATTTTCTTTTGCATTGTTGTGGGTTGTGAGGGGTAAGGTTGTGAATTTAAGTTTCTTATTTGGTTTTAGGGATTGTCACATTTTGGGTTATGATTTTTCTGTTATGTGACTATAGTTTTAACCATGTGAAATCTCGTTTAGGTGAAGTTTGGTAACGATTAACCCTCCGGCACACTGAGAAATTTGTTTGGTCGCTGTTTCTTTCAAGGGTAAGTGAGTTTTTGCTCATTTTTGGAGGGTTGGTTGGTGTTTATTCGAGATAGTGCTGTGGAATATGTTCCTTCTTAACCGATTGATTTAAAGAGGAAGGTTGTGTGATTGATTATTTTTGGGTGTCGTTTTGGTATTGGATTGTTTTTGTTACGTTGGCATCGAAAAATGATTAGGTGTGTATCGAAAAACCTAAAAAATAACGAACGACGTGAAGCCGAAAAGTGGGCCGTCGATGCTACACGAGATAGGCCAATTAGGCCGTGTGGGCCACATGGGCGTGTGGGCACATTTTCTGAAAATTTTACTTAGGGGCGTATTTGATGAGCAATTTGAATTTAGCCACTCCGTAGGGTTTGTACTATCGAAGTAAGACTCTAAAACATGAAATCTGATATCTCGCTATTGTATGTGATAAGAATTATGTATGTGTATCAATTGTTAACATGTTAAAAATGAGACCTTCGTATGTGATTAGTAATATGATAATTCTGTTAGCATGATATGATGTGAAAAGTATGTTTGTATGATGTGAAAAGTATGTAAGGCATGCATGCATTTGATATTGGTTAGCATGTGATATGTTTTGACATGTGCATTGGGGGTGGGATAATGATGTGATGGAGGAAATGTTCTAGCAGTTTAACTGCATACTGATATTAGTACGCCATCATTGTCGGGCAAATTGGGATGACTTATTTTGTGGTTTTAACCACATATCTAATATGGTGGCTTGGCCACACTTATTTTATTATGACGGATTATTGCATTATTTCTTGCAGTTTGATTGCACACTATTCTAAAAAGTGACATACGCTCACTTATAGGTTTGTGGGTTTGGATGGGCTCTTGTAGTCCTATTTGGTGAGTGTTGGTGGGATAGAGATGGTGTGTAGTGGATGGGGGGTAAGATCTGTGTCTGCATTTGTATCCGCATTTATGTCTGCATTTGTATCTGAATCTATATTTGTATCTGTCTCTAGAACTGCATCTGTGATTGCATTCGAAAACCACACCTATACTTGTATTTGTATCTATTCTATTTTGTATGGGTTATGTTACACACTGAGTTTGTAAGCTTATCCAATTTTTTTGACTGTTCAGGTTAATCAGCAAATTTAGGACCGAACGACGTGCGGAAGCTCATGATTATTTTCTCGATTAATTAAATATGGTGGTTTGCATTATTATCTTTTTTAGACTTTTAGACTGTAAATTTGTTTCGAGACTTTGTTTTTGGTATTTGTTTTGTTTTTCAGTTTTGGTATTTTTAACGTAAATATACAAAATCATATGAGTTAACAAATTGAAATTCGATTTTCAACTAAAACTATGAAAATTTTTCGTTGCTAAACTTAGAAAGTCATTACGTGATTTTTCTATAAAAATAGTATTTCAAGTATGATATTTTCTAAAGAATGCACAGAAGGTTTTGCTAAAAATTATTATTTTCTGATCATTCGTTTTATAATTCTTCATTTTCCAAAAAAAAAAAAAACAAAAAGATGTGTTACGGGAGCAAAGGATTAAAGTTTTAAAATTTATCAATGTCACCTTCACACTCGGGTCATAACTTCTAAGCCTGGTGTGGGGTGTTACAGTCCCAATAGAGAAAACTGTTAGTATAAAAGAAAGTAATCCACGCTTGAAGCGTGGAAGACCAATTGGTTCCAAAGATAAAAATCCTCGTAAAAGAAAAGGAGAAAACATTCATGCTGATCATATGTGGAGGCGGGGATTCTTAAAGAGACCAATGACATAACTAATTATAAAACTTAAGAAGAGATTTAGGTACCTAAAAGTGAAAATGGAAATTATGAAAATAAAGAGATCTTGATAAGTTATGTCAATACGAGAAAAAGGTGGAACTAAAAAAATATAGTTGTTCACAACAATTTTGCTTATAATATTGCAATTGAAATAACAAAAGAGAATGAAGATCCTGAGGCTAAATCTTTTGAGGAATGTAAAAATAGAAAAGATTAACCAAAATGAAAATATGTAATTCAAGCAGAATTGAATTTTCTAAACATGATATTTTTGGACTTGTAGTCTAAACACCTAAAGATATAAATCTGACAAGATATAAATGGATATTTATGAGAAAACAAAATGAGAAAAATGAAGTCGTAATATATAAAAAAACGACTTGTAGCACAAGGATTTTCTTAAAGTCTCGACATTAATTAGTAAGAGACATACTCTCATATGATGGATGTAATCACATTTAGGTGTCTTATTAGTCCAACAAATTGATATTATTACAGCCTATTTGTATGACTTACTTAGTAGTGAAATTTATATAAAAATCCCTAAAGGATTTAAAATCCCAGAAGGATTTAGAGTTCCCTAGAAAATTTGCTTGATAAAAAATGATCTAATTTGTCCATATGTCTTTAGAAAAAGGTTTGGATCAGATTTTGTGATCATTTTTATTTATGTTGATGATCTAAATATTATTAGAACTCTAGAAGAGCTTCAAAATGCAATAAATTATTTAAAGAAAAAATTTGAGATGAAATATCTGGGAAAAATAATTTTTAGTCTTGGCCTGTAGATCAAGCGTTTAAAAGATGGAATTCATGTCCATCAGTTAACTTATTTGGAAACAATTAAAGAAATTTTTACATGGATAAAGCACATCTATTGAGTATCTAGATGGCTATGTGATTATTATATGTGAATAAAGATCAATTTCGTCCTTATGAAAATGATGAAAAGTTTCTTGGTCCTGAAGTACAATATATAAGTGTCATAGGGGCATTGATGTATCTTGAAAACAACAAAAGACCTGATATAGCTTTCACCGTAAACTTGTTAGCAAGATTTAGTTCTTCTCCAACATGTAGACATTGGAATGAAAATAAGCATGTATTCAGATGTCTTCGAAGGACCATTGGTATGAGATTATTTTATTCAAATGATTCAAAATCTCTATTAGTCGATTATGCTAATGCTGGATATTCATCAGATCCACATAAAGGTTGATCTCAAACAAGATATTTATTTACATGTGGAGGTACTGTCATATCATCACGTTCAATAAAGAAGACATTAACTACCGCCTCTTCAAATCATACAAAAATAATTACAATACATGAGGCAAGCCGAAAATGTGTTTGGCTAAGGTTATTGACCCAATATATCCAGAAGATATGTAATTGCCTTTACAAGAAAAGATGTCAACTATCTTATACGAAGATAATACAACATGTATAGCTTAATTGAAGGGTGGTTATATCAAGGCATTGCGAATCACAATGCTTGAAAGACTAGTATACATGATTGAATGCATCGACTCAAATATGTAATGTGATGTTGCCATGAGGGGGAGTCTAAAGCACGTTGTACTCTTTTCCTTTAACCAAGGTTGTGCCCCACTAGGTTTTCTTGGTAAAGGTTTTTAACGAGACAACTTGTAATAAGAGATTGTGTACTCCTTTTCTTTCATTAGGTTTTTATCTCATAGGGTTTTTTCTAATAAGATTTTAATGAGGCACATTTGTCATTTGATGGACATCCAATGGGGAGTGTTATGAATATTTTATTATTAAGCGGATGTCCATTAAGATCAAGATAAGTTTGATATACATTAGGAATCTAATATTCATTAGAAATAGAGTTATATATTACTTATACTTCTTGTGTCTATAAATAAAACTTTAGAGAAGCATTGTAAACATTCCTATTAATCAATAAAATATATTCTCTTTTGCTCCCCATATTTCTTTACTCTCTTTATTTCTCTTTATTTTATAACAGCTTTTGAATTTATATATTATTTTAAATTTTATAATTTATATATTTTAAAAAATTATTTAGTTTTTAAATTATGAAGATGTGATTGAGGATCGAATTGATAAATTTGTAAATGTTGAAGGTTAAATTTGTTGAATTATTTAGAATTGAACAAAATTGATAGAATGTGTAAGTGTTGATAACTAAATGTGTTACTATACTAATAAAATGGTCAAGTTATCATTTCCATTAATGATTTAATGGAGGATGACCAAAATAGAAATAATTGAAAATATTATGTTTAAATTTAAAATTTTTATAATTCAGTGACTAAAATAAAAACATTCTAATGATTTAGAAATGATTGTTTATAAATTTCAAGGAATCAAAATACTAGATGTGATGTTTAATAATGTTGTGTCATAGTTCACATATCATTTTCGTAAGGAAAAGACTTATAACATTTAGAATAAGGTAGCCAAAAAATTATTTGATAAGATTATTTATATTCATAATAACCTTGAATTGTCACTCACCTTGTATGCCATGTTAATGAAATAATTTCTTTAATATACATTTTTTTATGATTTTGTTTTCCAGAACAACTCCGCATAATTTCTTATGAAACGCAATATTTTTTATATTCAAGAAGTTGCTTCATTAACAATGATATAGGAAGTTAGTCACAATTCAAATTATTACTCATTTTAAATTAATCTTTAAACTTTAAAATATTGTTATTATAAATTAATCCTTAAATTTTAAAATATTCTCGTTACATCCGTAAATTATAATTATAATTAGAATATATAAATTGGATATGATTGATACAATTAACTCTAATAAATAATATTTCCACTACTCCATTCAGAAAGGTTTAAGTCTTTTCTTGGTAATTTTTTTGGCGTTATTACGATATCATTAACATGAAACCTAAAATTTGATTCCCCAAACTATAAAAGCTAAAATTTTAAAATAATTTGGATAAAAATAAATTAAAATTATAACATTATAATATTATCTCAAAATTTATTAAATGACATTTCATTTTTAATTTACATTAACATTTGAATATAATTCAATATTTTCTTTTTGAAAAACAATTATTTTGATACTCCAGTTTTGTGAGATATTTCTAATTTAACAATGTTAACTACCTTCATTTTGTTTGTATTAGTGTAAATAATTATTAGTTAATAGGTATAATATTTCAAAACACCAAGATCAAAACATTCACAGTTGTGTTAGTAAATTTATTAAATATTAAATAATAAATTTCACAAAAAAAAATCAAATAATAAAAGTGTCGAACGTCAGATAATAATAATAATCAAACATGACCTTATCCTTCATTATACTTCTAAGTATTAATAATCTTCATCTAATCTCGTTATAATAAATAATTAGTATTTGATACATATAATAATTTAAAACATTAGAGTAGATAAGAATCAATTTGGTAATTAAATATTATTAAATATTAAATAATAACAAAATATCCGACAGAAAATTTATTTATTAGATGATGAGATGTTGATGTTTGTGATGATGATGATGAAGAATGTGAGAGCAAAACTTATTAAATAACAAGAAATGGGGATAAGTAGAACAAGCGTGGGCAGTGGAGACAATGTGGGATTAATAAGGAAGCGATGGTCCAGCATTTGCAGGACCATTAATTGCTTGATGAACCCAAATTTGATTGCTTCCACTTTACCGTCGATTCAAGCAATATACCCCACGTTCCAGGCTAACGAAGCACCCACACCACTTAGTGACAGATTCATTATCAATGATAATGAAAGAATTTTTACTGCAAAAAAGGTTCCACAGGTTTACCTTATTCAGGTATGTAATTGAGTATGAAGCAAGTGAAGTGAGCCTGTCACGGCAAAATTATCTAACGAAGGAATACTTGACGTTTTCTCTTACTATTTTAATTCCTTCTTCAAATAAATAGAGTCTAAGATTCTACTCCTATTTTTCTTTTTTCTGAATTTGTGCTAAATTATGCATCAATGTCGAATTTTAAAAATAATTAAGTGATTAGGTTGATTTTTAACATATTTACCGGAATAGGTCGATTTTAGAGAGAGGGAAAAACGTATCCAACTAATGGTCAAATTTCCCAATGGTCAAATTGCCAACGGCCATAAAAAGTAGCTAGTTTTTATTTCTATATAAACCCAAATCTTTTCCTATTTTTTCATTCAAATCCATTTCTTTCAATTCTCTGAAATCTCTCAAGAATTTAGTTCTATAATTTTAATTAAAATTCTCTCTAGTTCGTCTTGATTTAATTCTGTTTTTCGATTTTCATTCTTTTTAATTCAAATTTGGAATGGCAATTACTCTTATTCGTTTCAATGACAACCACATTTCTGCGATTCAACTACAATGGTAAGAAAATATTTCTAATTGTTATAAATTTATTTAAGTTCATTATTAAGTTGTTAAAAAGATTAAAATTTAATTCACTTTTTTTTATAATCAGGCCGAAGATTGGATTTTTGAGACATGTATACACAATCAATCTATAAGGTCATCGCGTATGATTGAACCTTATTTGGAGGATGCGGGATTCTTCTACGTGTCTCGTATGCTCGAGGGTGTAAATTGGACCCCAGACTTATTAGCGTATCAGTGAAAAGATGGAGACTCGAGAGACACACATTCCATCTTCCATGTGAAAAGTGTACAATCACATTCGAGGACTTTCAATTATAGCTCAGTTTACAGGTGGATGGGTTAGTCATTACAGGATCAGTGGTCGTTCGTGATTGAAGCGACATCTGTGAGCAACTGTTAGGTAAGGTGCCGAAAAATTTTTTTGGTGTCCCAATAGAGATGAAATGGTTGCAAGACAATTTCAAAAATCTCCACGGGAGTTCAAGTCCCCTTGAAAGTGAACACACTCGAGCGTACATCCTGAGGTTAATCGGAGCTGTTCTAATGCTCGATAAATCTCGAACTCTTATACATTTAAGGTCACTGCTACAACTTGTCCAAAAAGTAGGCAACTCAATTGGGGATCAACCGTGTTGCCGATGTTTGTCATGGGATGGTTCTGGCTACCATTTTTACGTCTCCAAGACAACTGCCCTTATATTTTCCCACTCGTAACAAGGTAAAATTAATTATATAATTTAGTTATCATCATAATATTTAATTAGGTCAGTTTTTGAAAAAAAAATATTTGAATTGGCGGAACCATGACAAGAGTTATGTGGGACTACTAGAGGAGATCGAAGATATCCAACTACTGCTAGATCAACGGTCGTAAGTTGATATTAGTTTTTAAAATTCTTTAATTATGTAATATTTATATTAGAATTTCAAAATTAATATTAAGTAGATAATAAAATTTATTATTTCGTATTTTAGTTTGAATAGACGCCATACTTCGATCCCAGAATTCAAGAATGCATCCCGTCCAAATTCTTGGTCAATCAAAGTAACTGGGACGTGAATGTGTCATTGATAGTTTATGCAATGGTGGAGATGCATGAATCTAATCAGTGATGTGATAGTTCGAGTTTAGGTAAACTATTCTGTAGCCAACCCAATACATCGTAGCACTACACAAGGTCGACTTGCGGGGGAGAACCCCGTCTTTTTTCTAACAGAAGCCATGATTTTCCATGGACATCTGTTATCACACATTGCATACTTGGCCTCAAATTTCTCCGATCAAGATTTAAAAACATAGAAGTTTCCCCGTGCTTTATGATGTATCGCTTCATTGAAGTGACAAAAGTATCTTTCGAGAAAAACTTCATCCCCACTTGTAAATCACCCACATCTAACTAAGAACTTGCATGGCCTGGTCTTTTGTGAGGGATTTCTGAAAACTCTAACCCACCTTCAGCCGAGAGGTCCACATTATGCATTTGGGTCAGAAGTGAGTACGCCCTAAAATGTGTATCGTTTTTAGGAGTATTGTCCGGACCTTCACCATTGGAACCACCATTTTATAATTCAATTGGAACCGGATTTAATTTAGAAAATAATGCAATTTCTGAGCCATCTGGGTCGAACTCCTAGATTGGGTCATTGTCGGATTCAATGCCCTCTTTGATTATAATTCGAGTTGTTTACCTAGGGTTAGATGTCCTTTCGTTGGTGTAAGTTGTAGGGAGTACATCATCTCTTATTGTATACCTATAGTTATAACCAAAAACACTTGTGGGTTGCCAATTGATGTAACTTGATGACGCACTCATTTAAGTGTTTTCGGTGTAGAACATCAGCCTTTTGAAGTTGAAATAAAAAACACTAACAGATTGTTGTGCCAAGGCATCAAAGTTTGATTACCTTTAAACCCTAACTGATGGACGGATTGTGTGCCAAAGTTGAAATCTTGGGTTGAAACTGAAGAATTCTTCCCATTAATAATTCTGGGATTTCATAATAAGAGCTTTCAAACAAAGCTGTGAGCCCACTACACAACCGTGTGGTTTGAATTTCAGCTTCTTGTTTCATTCTGGCATAAGCCGGAACAATTGTTAACCTATAACCACCTTCATCGACATCTACAAACTTGACGTATAACTCAATTCTAGTTGATCCAATAGCATTATGCGTTTGGGCTATTGCCTTGATCCAATAGCATTATGCATTTGGGCTATTGCCTTGATCGTTATTGGACCTCTGACATTAAATATTTCATATTAAACCCTAGTCCTTTGATGTTAAATATATATACTTCAAGGACAAAACTCTACAACTTGAATTACCCACTTTTCATCTTATTCTTGCCCGGAGCTCTAACATTTAAATTTTGGGTTGAAAGCCAAATGCGTTGTTTAGGCTAAATCAAAAACGAACCAGATGTTGGTGTTACAAATTTCACAGTCGTAATAAACAATAGTATTAACTCGTCCACTTATTTTCAACTAAATAAACTTGTTTCACATGTTTAAAACCAAAACATTATGCAGAAAACTAGAGTACTAATTATCCATTAATAATAACAACAAAACTTACTTGATATAATAACGTGTTTTGATTCGATTTGTGAAATTCAATTCTTTCACATAAACAACATTATCCCCTTATGCAAATATCCTTTTATTAAAAATCTTCTCAAAATTTCATATTCGAACATTTCTAGTAAAATAGCACTCACTTTATAGCAAAAACTACCCTTACTATTGAACATAACTTGACATCAGTAGAATAATTTAAAAAAGAAATGTGTGTTCTTAAAAGCATTTAAAAAAAAAACAACAAACATGCTTCTAGATGTTTGAAAGTATCTCGAGAATCTCAGGATATTTGAAAAATGAAGGCTAGAATTGTCACATCCCAAAAATATGGTTAAAAGAAATAGGAAAAAAACTAAATTTTTATTTTTTTAAACAAAGGGTAAGAGAATTGTAATGCCCTGATAAATTTATTTCTGTTTCTGTAAATTTTCACAATTGCGTATCTGCTTTAGTGGTTAAGTGTTCTGGGTGTGTGTGTGAGGACTTGGGTTCAAATCCCACTTTTGGCAAAACTTTATTATTTTAGATCCTAGCCTTACCCTTGTTGAGTGGGATTATATAAAACTGTCTGTTAATTCATATCAGAATAAGCTTGCTGGTTTGAGTGGTAAGAGAGTTGGTGTGGTGGAGGTCCTATGTTCGAATTCCTGCACGAGCGTAGATTTTATTTTTGCTCAGTTGTGTATTAGAGTTTCGGTCGAGCTAAAATTCTGAGGGCGTTATGAGTTGGTGGGTTAGTGGGAGGAAAATAAGGGATGTGCACAATATCTTTTATTTTATTTCTTTTTGTTCAAAATTTTCTCTCTTCCAAAGAAAATCTGACGTCAGTTCTTCTTCCTTTTCTTTGTATTTCATTCTTTTCTCCTTTTTGCTATATCCTCCTATCTTGTTAAACTGCTATCAAGTCCTTGCATTTTGGGAATTCTGTCTTCCTTCATTCGTTTGGTGGTGAGCGATGAAGGTTTACTCTAACAGCCTAAATCTCGCTAGTGTATGTTCGTGTCATCGATTTTGAAGGCCCCGGGAATGGTTACGTACCAAATATGTATTAGGTGTGTTCCCAAAATGCAGAAAAACCATACTGTCGATGCCACACGAGAGTGTACCTGGCCGTGTGGATGGCAGTGTATGAAACACGGTCGTGTGTTTAACGAGGACATAGCCGTACGTAAGACACGACCATGTGGTGGTGTAAGTGTGGTCGTGTAGGTCATACGGAGTAGGCCAAGTTGGGTGTGTGGGCCCAAACGGGCATGCCACATGGGCGTATGGGTTTTAGGCTAAGTTGTGTGGGCCACATGGGTGAGGTTAATCTGGGCGTGTGGGCTCACACGGGCATGTGGGCCATAATTCTGAAATTTTCCCTAGAGTCACTCAGGTAGTTTCGATCGACTGTCAGTCTACTATAGGGTCAGTAAGGGCTAACAAACCCTAGATTATGTGATTTGATATTTTGATAGTTTGCTCTGAGTAGGACCCTGTTATGCATGTCTGATTAAGCTGCTATATATATATATATATATATATATATATATATATATATATCTGACATATGTATGCAAGCGTGTTATGTATGATATTTCTGTATCTGTAATCTGTAATTATGTTCGGGGTGGGAATTGTATATGTGGAGGAAGTATTCTGTGTGGCGATCTTCGCCTATATTCTAGCAGTTTGGTTGCATATTATCTGATATGTGTCGTAATGACACAATATGGTGTCTAGGGATGGGTGGGTGTTTTTAACCCCACATAGTGTGATGGGATGGTCAGAGTTGGTGTGTAGAGGATAGGAGTAGGATTTTTATATCTGTTCTGCATTTCTGATTCTATTATTTGTTTCTAAAATAGGCTTAAGTCTAAATTTGTATCTGACTGTGTTAAGTTTACTGTATGTTTTACATGTCTATTTCTGTTAGGTTATATACTGAGTTTACGAAAACTTACTTTTGTTTATCTGTTCTGTTCAGCTAATCCACAGATTTAGGCGGATCGGTACGGCGGAGTCTTACGGTAACCACGACTTGTGAACTATTTTTAATATTGGTTTATTTATATTTAAGTATTATTTTTCTAGGAGTTTTGTAATTTTTGGACTCTCTAGATTGTTTGATTTTTATTCTGGTTTTGGATGTGCTTAAACCTTTATTGCAACATTTGACTAAAATCACGATTTTACGAAAACAAAAGTTTTTCCAAAAATACGAACTGGATTTCTAAAGTATAAACGGTTTCTAAACCTTCCGTTGTAAACGATGTTTTGACAATTGAATTAATTAAATAACATTTTTTTAGTAATATTCATCAAACATGGATGATTTATCGAACCACTTTACAAAGCTTTTTCGAAATTATACTTTTCTTAAAACCCTTCTTTGTGACATCTCCAGATTCGGTCGTAACATCTAGGCTAAGTTTGGGATGTTACATTTAGTGTTATCAGAGCCAGGTTATAAAACTCGGGCTGTGAATTTTGGGTTCCAAAATTTTGTTTCAAAAAGAACTAATTTTTAAATAATTTGGATAATTTTGAGAAAGTATGTGATACACCGAGTCTCCTTCGCTGATCCTGTACGTATTTTTGAACTTTGATAGGATGCTCCAGAAACACTATAGTTAGCACTTTCTGAAAACTATACTAAACTAGTTAGAGACTAAAATCTCTGAAACACTTTTGAACTTCTGATAATTTACTAATAAATACTGGAACTGATGCATAAAATTTTATTGTAAACGGGTCAATTTGCCCGGGTCCACATCAAAACCAAAATACAAAATAATAAATAAAACCAAATTATAAAGTCCAAATATTTTAAACAGTCCATTTACAGACCTTGACCCAATTACCTAGACCCAAAACCCAAAGCCCGAATTTCAAATGAGACAGCCCAGATCCAATTACATCAGCCCAAGACCTAAAAAATACATAGCCCAATGGCCCAAAACCTAGACCTAGGTTCGCCAAACATAAGCTTAGGTTTCTCTCGCGCCATTCCCCCCACGTTCAACCTCCAAGCGTCATACGACCACTAGCAGCCTCCGTACGTGCCAGCTACCTCCGTACGCCAGTGCACAGCCTCTGTACGCGCTCCACGCTCACCGTACCTGTACACCAAACACAAGAAGACAACAGCAAATGCAGAAAAAATAAAAAAATTGTATTTTTATTTGATTTTTTTTCTTTCGTCTATAAAGCCAAGAGATTTCACCTTTGTAAAGTTTACACACACTACGCATACTTAATATCAGAAAAGGCATTTTCAAAAGCAATTTTTTCCTTAAGGTGATTTTCTGTTTTTCTGGCTTCTTTAATTTTTGTTGAATCAACTCATTTTACTCTTTTGATTTTTCATTGTTGCATTCAAAAATAAAAGAGAAAAAGAAAAAGGCGAAGTAATACCTTGTGAATCCGCCATTGATTCCTCTTTGCTTCGTTGAAATCGAAGGTGGAGGAGGAGTCACGGGGCTGTAAATCATTTTCGAGAGGCGAAAGTGCCTGTTGTTGGCTGCGATAGGGTCAAGGCCAAGGGATTTGGCTTAGTTCAGCTGAAGAAAGGGGAAACTAGGGTTTGTGTGGCTGAATTGCCAGATTTTAGCCCTTTTAAAGGGCTGAATATGGCGTCGTTTTGAGCCTGATTCAGTTGCTCCAAAAACAGCGTCGTATTGATTAAACCCGACCTGATCCGTCCCTTTTACCCCTAGGATCCGCGTGTTTTTGCGGGGAGGGATAATTGCACACTAGGTCCTCCCCTTTCGCATGTCCAGTCAATCAAGCCTTGTTTGTTTTGTTTCGTTTTTTTTTTCAATTTGGATTTGTAATTTGTGCTTATTTGCAAGTGGCTCCGCGCTTAAACATTGATATGGAATAATTCCAGCTCTAGTCCTTGCACATTTGCACATATTGCGCGTCAGTCCCTATTCTGGTTTCTTTTATTTATAAATTATCCCTTTCATTTTAAATTTATTTTATTAAATTTTCCATTTATATAATTCATTGTTTTAAGGATGTCTACTTTTGTATTATACCTTTTTAACGTTGTGTATAAAATTTTATTAAAATATTTATATATATATACATACTTGTGCACGTATAGTATTTTGATTGAGCCTACATTTATTATTTTTTTAAAAAATGCAGTCAATATTATTATATATGTATTAATCTATTTCAATAATTTTGCTTGGTTTTATTTGTATAGTTGTTTTGAAGTTTGTTTTTCCTATTATTTATATAACATTTTCTATGATATCTCATTCAAATATTTTTGTATATTTGTACATATATTATTTTGATGGAATTTTCTATTTAAAATACTTGGTGTTTTAAAATTTACTTAATACTTTTATGTATATGTAAAGTTATTTTAGGAACTTCGTTTTGTGTTTGTAAATTATTAATTATTATTTTGAAATTCTTCTTTATATTATATTATCCTAGTATTCTACATATTATCTCTTTTAAATGTTTTCTATGTATAATGGTACTTATATAATTCATAGACCAACTTAATTTTGTGTGCATAATTGATTTCATGCTATTTTTCACAAATAATTATTCCAAAATCTATATATATATGTTTTGTAAATCTATTATGTGTATTATATCATATCATGTAGTTTTACTATTATTTCATATTTTATATATTATTTAAGTTATTGTGTATATTGTCAAAAAATTTTAAACAAATGTTTTAACACTTTGCATATTATCGATTCAAATGTCTTCTTTTGCAACATCTATTTTAAAAAATTATATATATATATATATTCTTAGTTTTTTTCCTAGCATATGTTATTTGTTCATCATTGCATCATTTTTAGAAATTGTTTAGTATTATATTAGTTTTATGTTGTTTGGTATCTCATGGGTTAGTTATTTTTTTATATTATTTCATGTATATTCGTTGTATTGTTATATCAATTGTTCTTCATCCATGCTTGGGAAATTGATCATGTTTTTCTTAGATTAACTATATTTAATTGTTTATTTTGTTAGTTGATTAAATAAGTTATATTATCTTCATTTATCGATTATTGTATTTTATGCATGCATGTTATCCTATGTTTTCATTTTTTGGTTGATTTACAAAGGTCGCTTTATAATTTCTAACACTTAAAAATCAATTATTTCATTCTATTTCAAGTAAAATTAATGCGTTTTAAGCTGGTTTTACAATTATTCAGTTGAAAATTCCCTAAAACGAAGGTAATGTTTGATGTTTGGAAATTTGGGGAATCGTGTCCTATCGTGCTGGGTTTTGATTTCTCGTTTGTTCAAAATAATTGAATATTTCTTTAGAATTTCACTCGTGTTTTCCAAATTTTAAAACAAGGCAATGTTCAATGTTTGGAAATTTGAGAAATCGTGCCCTATCGTGCTGGGTTTCGATTTCTGATTTGTTCAAAATAATTGAATATTCCTTTAGAATTTCACTCGTGTTTTATAAATTCTAAAGCAACGCAATGTTCAATGTTTGGAAATTCGAGGCATTGTGCCCTATCGTGCTGGGTTACGGTTTTTCGTTAGACTAAATAATTGGGCATCCTTTTGTAATTTTCAACATATAAACTTTTGGAAGTAAAAAATTTATCGTGTTTTCGAGAGTATAAAGGATCGTGTCCTATCGTGCTGGATGTGATGCTGTATTCCTTTGAAACAAGAGAATTTTGACGACCAACTTGAGCCATTCAAATATTTCAAAAGAAACCATATTTCAAAAATAGCTTAAAAACTTAGACATAAGGACAGTACTTAATCAATTTGGTACCAATTTTGGGTGTAGTGAGGGTGCTAATCCTTCCTCATACGTAATTGGCTCCCGAACTCGTTTTCTCAAATTTACGTAGGCCAAAATTGATTTAAATAGAATAAAATATATTTTTAAGGTGATCCGATCACACCAAAACAAAAGATTGGTGGCGACTCCACGTTTTATTTTCAAAAAGTCGATCCTCATTTTTTTTAAACGTCAAAAAAAATGGTTTCGACAGCTTGGCGACTCCACTGGGGACTGAATAAGAGAGTCAAGCCATAAATTGATTATTCGTTGTCCTTGTGTCAAAGAATTGAAAATTTGTTTTGAAAATCATGATTCTTTTGATTGCATTTATTTCTATGATTATGGTTTGGGTTTAATAGAATAATTTTGCATTGCATTTCATGACCGTTGTGGTTATACTTTTAAGTGGGAGTAAGAAACTATGCTTTCGTGAGGTTTTCACCTCCGCATGGGCTAGTAGATTGCTTCCGGGATACACTATGATTCCATGAGATTTTCATCTTCGCATGGTCATAGGGAAATGTATTCCCCTAAACCGAACTCGATTCATATGAGCCTATAATGGGTGAGAATTGAGGAATCTGCTGGTTCAGGTGCCTTCTCTCTAGAACCGAACCACATATAGTGAACCTTAAGAGCTACCCTTAGATAGATCTGTGTTAAGCCTTAGTAGTTGCCTATATTTGTGCTTTGATTATTTTTGGTTTTTGCTTGTATCTTATTACTTATATTTGATATTAACTTGTGTTTTGTTTTGATTGTGTTTTGTATGAAATTGCATACTAAAGGAGGTGTTGATTCGTATTTGATTACTAAGTTAGAAGATTTAACATGGAGAATGAATTTCATAATAAAGTTGAGGATAATGCAGCCGTCCGTGCATGGTCAGAGAAGTTACAATCGGAGAAAGGGGATACCCTAGCAGAAGGATATACATCAGAGTTGCAGGAATTCACTCACGTGAATGTAACACAGAATGAGTTACAAGAGTTGAGAGATATATGGGCTCGTTGGGATGAAGGAACCAAACAGTTGTTCTATCAAAGCTATGGTGATATATCCTACTTGCTAGATATTAGGGTGGACAAGCATCTGTTCTGAGTTATGGTTCAATTCTGGAATTCTTCTTACAAGTGTTTTACATTTGGGGAAGTGGATTTAGTGCCTACCGTGAAGGAATATACTACCTTGCTCAGGTGTCCAAAAGTTCAAGTTAGAAGAGCTTATACCAAGGTTTTTAATGGTCAAACTTTTGTAAAGAAATTGATGAATATTTCAGGGATAAGCGAGCCTTAGGTCACTGCTTGGATTCAACAAAAGGGAGATAGTAAATGTATCCCTTAGGGGAATTTGAGAGATTTGGTTTTAACATATCCGGATGAAAGAAAGAGGGTCGATATCTTCGCCTTAAGCATTTACGGATTGGTAATTTTTTCTAAGGCTTTAAGGCACGTGGATGAGGCAGTCACTGACTTATTCGATCGTCTTGAGAAGGGAATCACACCTGTACCTGCAATATTGGCTGAGACCTTCAGATTCTTGCGCATGTGTCGGAAGTCAGGCGAGGGGCGGTTTATTGGATGTGCACAGCTGTTGATGGTGTGGTTTCATGGGCACTTTTGGAAGGTGAACAAGGTTTCTTACCAGGTCTTTTCTAAAGGTTATTCCTCGTTAAAGGAGGAGGCAGCCATACAAAGGAGAGAGGATATTTTAGAGGAGAAGTGAATGGAAATCCTTCAAAACCTCAAAGAGGGGGATATAGAGTGGAGAGCTTATTGGATGGTTCTTGATGAAATCCTGTATCGATCTGGGAACTTTGGTTGGGTACTGTTATTAGGAATTTGGGGAGTTACTGGGTATACTCTAATGCTTGCATTAAGGTAATATAAATCGAGGCAATTTGTACCCACGACTTACGGGCTTACTCAGTGTAAGTTCTCCTATAAAGGTGACCACTATAAGAAGAAGGTTTGGGAGCTGTCTGATGCTTGGAAACAAACTCGCTAGATAAAGAGGTTGGCTGTCGGTTTCATGGTGACACCTGAATACAATAGATGGTTTAGGAAAAGGGTCAATGATAATATTCCTAGGCCAAGTTTAGAAGATACTCGACCTGTGGTGGAACAATTACAGGTCTCCCCGTCAGAGTTGGAAATTATAAAGTAAGGCTTCCAGAAGAAGAGTTCTAAGCTTGGGAAAAGGATCGAGCAGTTGGAAGAAGGAAGGATGCATCAGAGATTAGACGTAGATGTTCAGAGGTTAGAGGCTGAGAAGTGGAGAAAAGGGAAAATTAAGGTCGAAGAGGATCTGGACAGTTTGAAGACAGATTATAAGAAGTTACGCCTGTCTATGAGGACTGCTAGGTTAGGTAAAACTTCAGTACAATGGCACTAGGAAATTCGCGAGGAAAAGACCAAAGCTGACCGATGGGAAAGGAAATTCCAAGAGGCTCAAGCACGAAATAAGGATATAGAGAAGAGTCTGTCAGAAAGCAGAAATGAACGAGGTGAATTAAGGGCTAGAGTGCCGGAACTCGAGAAATCTCTTCATCAGTACCGAAGCCGTAAAACGGGAATAGAGTTGAGAGCAAGCTTGAGTAAGGTAGAAGAAATGAAAGGAAAAGTAGAAGAATTAGAAGCGTCATTACAAAGCTGTGAGATGCAAATTCAGTTTTTCGAAGCAAGTAAGAAGCGTTGGAAGGAACAACTTCACCATGCGCAAGACCAAGTCAGAAACATGGATTACATTATGGGAGAAGCTGTAACCTAGATTCGGGAGGTAGCCGATTACTTGCAAGCTTTAACAGTACAAGCAGACATACTAAGCGTGAAGTACGAGTTAGAGTCAGATCGGGGGTAGGAGCTAGCCTCGTTGCTTAAGAAAATTAAGGCTCTGAGCATTAGGGAAAAGTTTTATTTGTAACTCAGTTTTATGTAAAAAAAATTATTTTCTATTAAAGTCTTCTAAATGGAATCGAATAAAAATTGATGCCTCCTTTGCATTCATGCATTTGCATTACATTACATCATATACACTAAAGGCCATAAAAAGATTCTAATTTATTAAAAATTATTTCAGTAATCTGGAAACCAAAAAAAACCAACCAAGTATGCACCCCTACGGCACGAGGAAAAAAACCAAGTCAATGGACAAAAGACTTGAGAAATTGGAGCAAATGCAAAAGGACATGCAGGAACAAATGTAGTCACAGATGCAAGAGCAGCTAGCCAAGATTCAGCAAGAGATGAAAGATCAAATGATGGAATCTTAAAGAGAGATGATGAGTCAGTTGTCCCAATTGCTAATGGGAAGAACAGATAAGGGAAAGGGTCCTATGGATAATGTTGGGAAAAATAATGAAGACCCTCAATACCCTCTTGGCTCCACCCCAACACATGTACCGACACAACCTAAAATTAATCTACAGAGACCATCTGTTACGATCAGGCCTCAGCAGATTCAGGCTGGAGCTTCGATACCAATGAATTTCAAAGCCGGCTTAGGCTCTAACCCTGTTAATAACTCGAATTATCCGTTTGTTCTTGATTTGGATACAGAAGCAATTAGAGGAACAGTGTAAATAGCTAGAGGAAAAATTTTGGGCGATGGAAAGTACCGATAGTCATCACGGAATTGACGCTAAGGACTTGAGTTTGGTCCCAGACTTGGTCCTACTCCCCAAGTTCAAAATGCCGGAATTTGAGAAGTACAATGGAACGAGCTGTCCTGAAGCTCATATTACCATGTTTTGCAGAAGCCTGACTGGATATCTTAACAACAATCAACTATTAATTCATTGCTTCCAAGACAGTTTAGTGTGGCAGCATCTAAGTGGTACAATCAGTTGAGTCGTACCAAGATTAGTTCGTGGAAAGATTTGGCCCAGCGTTTATGAAGCAGTACAACCATGTGACGGATATGACTCTTGACAGGATTACTCTACAGAATATGGAGAAGAAACCAAATGAAAGTTTCAGACAATATGCACAAAGATGGAGAGAAGTTGCCATACAGGTTCAACCGCTGCTTTTAGAAAAAGAAACCACGATGCTCTTTATCAACACTTTGAAGGCCCTATTCATTACACACATGCTTGGAAGCACCACAAAAAGCTTCTCAAACGTGGTAATGACTGGAGAAATGATCAAGAATGCAATAAGGAGTGGAAGGATAGAGGCAGGGGAAAATACCAAAAGGTCGGCCCCGTAAAAAAAGAAAACGTGGTGAACAAAACAGACATAGGGTACTCAAAATCGTTTACCGTTAATCAGCCAAGAGCAATGACTACTGGAAGTCAAGGGCCTGCCACAAAGCAAAATACTGAGAAGCTTCAATTTACGCCTATCCCAATGTCATATAAGGAGTTGTACCAAAGTTTATTCGATGCACATGTGGTGGCTCCTTTTTACCTAAAGCCATTACAACCCCTATACCCCAAGTGGTAAGACGCAAACGCTCAATGTGACTACCATGTAGGAATTCCAAGGCATTCAATAGAAAACTGCACTGCCTTTAAGGAAGTAGTTGAAAGACTTATTAAAGTAGGTGTTGTGAAGTTTGATAATGCACATAGTGTAGAAAATCCGTTACCTAATCACACCGATGGCGGGGTAAACGTGATAAGTGGAAATATGGGGAGAAAGGTCAAGGCAGACATTACAGAAGTGAAAACTCCTTTGAAATGGGTCTGGAAGGAGATGGCAAAAAAAGGATTAGTTATTTCGGATCCAGAAAGGAGCGGCGAAGGGATAGAGAGCTACTGCGAACTCCATCATAAAGAGGGGCACGAAATTCAAAAATGTGAAGAGTTCAGAGCTCTGATTCAGAGCCTGATGGACAATAAGGAGATAGAGTTTTATAAAGAGGTCAAAGAGAAGGGGTGTATATGCACGTCAGAGTCAACGTCGAAGGGCTCAAAGGTCAATTATCCTGTGGTCGTCATCTCACACCCGAAAAATGAAGTGGGAATTCAAGTGGCACCGAAGGTTATAATTTAGAAACCAATAGTTTTCTCTTTCGAGGACAACAAAAGGGTCCCATGGAGTTATGATTGTAATGTGACAATCCCGGGGAAGGAGAGTCCAGCTAAGGAGGATCAAGATATAGGTTCTCACATGCGTAGTGGAAGAGCTATGATTTGGTGAATGCCCGAACAAAACCTGTAAAAGGGAAAACTCCGATAGCAGAACAAAAGAAAGGAAAAGCTGTTGAGTTTGAGTTACCTGTTAATGAACCAGTGAAAGAGGAGGAAGCTAAGGAATTCTTAAAATTTTTGAAACATAGTGAATATAACATGGTGGAATAGTTGCATAAACAACCAGCTCGCATATCTATACTCGCTTTGCTCCTAAGTTCATATGTCCATCGAAATGCATTGATGAAGATGCCAAATGAGACGTACATGACTAATGATATCTCTGTCAATAAGTTGGACCGGCTGGTTAATAACATAAGTGCTGATAATTTTATCTTCTTCAACAATGATGAAATACCACCGGGAGGTATGGGGTCCACTAAAGCTCTGCACATCACTACCAGATGCAAATGATACACACTGTCGGGAGTCTTGATAGAAAATGGATCAGCATTGAATGTATTACCCTTGTCTATATTAAATAGATTACCTATGGATAGCTCGCACATGAAGGGGTGTCAGAATATAGTACGAGCATTCGATGGCACAGAAAGAAGAGTCATAGGGAGAATAGAAATACCTTTGTTGATTGGCCTAACTACATATGAGCTGGACTTTTTGGTTATGGATATCAAACCCTCATACAACTACCTCTTAGGAAAACCTTGGATACATTCAGTAGGGGCAGTGCCTTCATCGTTGCATCAGAAGTTAAAGTTAGTATCAGAGGGTCGGTTGATAACGATAAATGCTGAAGAGGATATCATTGTAGCTGTAAGTAGTGATGCACCATATTTGGAGACAGATGACGAAGTAATCGAATGTTCATTTCGGTCTTTGGAATTTGTTAATGCAACATTCGTTACTGAGGGGAGCAAGATTCTGACGCCGAAACTATCCAAAACTATAAGGATGAGTCTACAATTGATGGTTGGAAAAGGAGCTTTACCAGGAAAGGGACTTGGGAGGAGTCTTCAGGGAAGAGTTGAGGTGCCTATGCTGAAAGAAAAATGTGACCATTTTGGTTTGAGGTTAAGGCCAGATGTAAGACAAAGGAAGAAAGAATTAGAAAGAAGGCAAGAGAGAAGAAGGGCACGTGTGAGTGGTGATCAAGTCAAGTGGGAACCCATGATAATCCCTCACATATCGAAGACTTTTGTATCGGGAGGGATTATTCATCCCGAACGGAGGACATCAGTGAAGAAAGACATCAAAGAAATGTTGAAGGATATGCATGTCAATGCCATATTGGAAGAAGCGAATGAAGAGGGGACCTTGTTAGATATTCGTCCTTATGAACCCGGGAGTATTCTAGACAACTAGATTGTAGAAGACATTTCTGTAGCATTTAGAGCTTACTCAGAGTAATCGAAATAATCTTGTTGTTTTAAGCCTAGAGGCAATGAGAATTTCTTTGTGAAATAGCCTCACGTTCAAACATCGTTATTTCAATGAAGTACATTTTCGCTATCATTTTGAGCAAATATTTTTTCATTCTTTCCACTAGTAATTGTTTTATTCTTTCCGTCAGAATAATTATCTTAGTCCTTTTAGACTTTCTTTAATCATTCCTTCATAATCATACCATACAAACAATAATTCTTAAATTCATTCATTTTTTGCATATTTTTGTACCTATAATAGGTCCCAGGATATCAATGCCATGAGTGACGCTGCTACTGACTCAGAATCACTTTTTGAACAAGACATGTGTTTAGAGGGATCTCAGGACTTTGAAGATGACAGAGATTATGACCTATCTCGAGACTTGTTAAGGATGGTAGAACAAGAGGAAAAGTAAATTCTGCCACATGAAGAGGCAGTGGAGGGGTAACTTTGTAAGAAGGAAAAGCTGTAAGAATCAGAACATGCATAACCGAAGAAACAAAGCGAGACCTTGTTGGTTTGCTTCAAGAGTTTAAAGATGTTTTCGCATGGTCCTACCAAGATATGCCCAGGTTGAGCACTGATATTGTAGTACATTGCCTCCCCATAAAGGAGGATTACAAGTCGATTCAGCAGAAACTCCAAAGGATGAGGCCATACATTGTGCTAAAAATAAAAGAAGAAGTCAAGAAACAATTTGTTGCTGGATTCCTACGGGTGGTCAAATACTCGGAATGGGTAGCCAACATTGTACCTGTTCCTAAAAAAGATAGGAAAGTATGAATGTGTGTTGATTATAGAGACTTGAATAAGGCTAGCCCAAAAGACAACTTCCCCTTGCCTCACATTGATACTCTAGTGGACAACACGGTGGGCTACTCATTGTTCTCCTTCATGGATAGCTTCTCGGGATACAATCAGATAAAGATGCATCCTGAGGACATAGGAAAGACTACCTTTCATAACCTTGAGGATGCATCCTGAGGACATGGGAAAGACTACCTTTCATAACCTTGAGGGGCACGTTCTGTTATAAGGTGACGCCGTTTGGGCTAAAGAATGCCGGAGCTACATATCAAAGAGCCATAGTGACCTTATTTCATGACATGATGCATAAAGAGATTGAAATTTATGTCGACGATATGATTGCCAAATCCCGAACTCAAGAGGAGCACATCAAAGTGTTGAGAAAGCTGTTCTGGAGATTGAGAAAATTTCAGCTAAAGCTTAATCCAGCGAAATGCACTTTTGGAGCTAGATCAAGAAAGCTACTAGGCTTTGTAGTCAGTGAAAGGGGAATTGAGATTGACTCAGACAAAGTTCAGGCTATATAAGAATTGTCTCTACCACGTACTCAAAAAGAAGTTCGAGGCTTCTTAGGAAGACTAAATTATATTGCTCAGTTCATTTCGCAATTAACTGAGAAATGCAATCCCATATTTTGTCTTCTTAAAACGCACAACCTAGGAAAATGGGATGATGAATGCCAGAGAGCTGTTGATAAGGTTAAAAAGTACTTGTCAAGTCCCCCAGTGCTGTCACCTTTAAGTTTAGATAGGCTGCTAGTACTATATTTAGCAGTGTTTGATAACTCTATGGGATGTGTGCTTGGTCAGCACGATGAATTAAGAAGAAAAAAATGCGATATATTACCTCAGTAAGAAATTCACGGAATGTGAGTTGAGATATCCACCAATCGAAAAATTATGTTGCGCCCTGATCTGGATAGCTCAGAGGTTAAGGCAATACATGTTGTACCACACGACCTGGTTAATCTCGAAGTTGGACCCCCTAAAATATATGATGGAGTCAAATGCCTTGAACGGAAGGATGGCTAGGTGGAAAATTCTACTTTTGGAATTTGACATAGTCTACGTGAGTCAAAAGGCCATGAAAGGGAGTGCGATAGCAGAATTCCTAGCCAGTAGAGCTCTAGAAGATTATGAACCCTTGAATTTTGATTTCCCCAAAGAAGAATTAATGTATGTGGTGACTACCGAAGAGGACGTTACAAAAGGTCACCCATGGAAATTAAACTTTGATGGAGCCTCAAATGTTGTGGGTAATGGAATCGGGGCAGTTCTGGTGTCCCCAAATGGAGATCATTATCCGTTCACATGTAAATTGGATTTTGATTGCACAAATAATATGGCCGAATATGAAGCATGCATCATGGGACTCCGCGTAGCTATAGAACGCAAGATCAAGGTGTTGAAAGTATATGGAGATTCCACGCTAGTGATCTACTAGCTTTGAGGTGAATGAAAGATAAGAGACTCCAAGTTGATTAATTATCGAGGCATAGTGCTGGGGTTAATTGAGGAGTTTGACGATATTACTTTCAATTATCTCCCGCAAGATGAGATCCAGATGGCGGATGCTTTGGCTACTTTGGCTTCCATGATCAATGTGAGCAAAGAAAAAGATGTGAAACCCATGCAGATGAGTATTTGTGAAGCCTCATGTTATTGTTACAACATGGAGGAAGAGGAGAGAGATGACCACCTTTAGTATCAGGATATATTGCGATATGTGAGAAATCGTGAATATCCAGATCAAGCAACAGAGAATGACAAAAGGACATTGAGAAGGCTAGCCTATGATTATGTCTTAGATGGTGAGATCCTGTACAAAAGAAGAAAAGATCAAGTACTTTTGAGATGTGTGGATGCTGTGGAGGCCAAGAAAATCTTGGAAGAGGTCCACTAAAGCGTTTGTGGAACATGCTAACGACTTCACAATGGCTAGACAAATTATGAGATTTGGATATTATTGGTCTACCATGGAAAGGGACTGCATTAATTATGCCAAGAAGTGTCACAAATGTCAAATCTATGGTGATAAAATTCATGTGCCTCATTCGCCTTTGCATGTTATAACTTCTCTATGGCCATTCTCCATGTGGGGCATGGATGTCATAGGGCCAATCTAACCGAAGGCTTCAAATGGGCATCAGCTCATCTTTGTGGTCATTGACTATTTCACCAAGTGGGTAGAGGCGGCCTCATATGCCAATGTTACAAAATCCGCTGTGAGCAAATTCCTGAAAAAGGAGATCATATGTCGAAATAGGATGCCTAAAAGGATCATATCTGAAAATGCATTGAATTTGAACAATAGGACAAGATATGACGTTGATGATACAACTTTATTCTCAAGAAAAGGGAAATGATATTTTGTATTCATAAAAATATCAAAAATGCACATTTGGTTATAACACTCAAGGAGTGAAGTAGCAGATTGAGTAGAGGAAAGTTCAACTATGAGTTGTAATGTTTTGTCTCAAAAAATAGTGGAAGGGACATTGGAATTACAGCGATGCAAGCTTGCTGAGCAAAATATGGTTGTTTCTTTGGATACTCTGTCAAAATGCTGATTGAGCGAGATGACTGTGTAACACAGCAGGGACAACATGAACAACAAGTGATGATACCTTAAAATTTTTAAAATGGAATTATTCTCATTTCTGCATATATCATTCATACCACATTTAGTTAGGAGCATTAGATACATTTCAATCATAGCACTCTAATTATTTGGCATAAACATGCGCATATAAAGTGGAGTCTATAGGACATGTTCCCCAGAGGACAGTGTAACGTCATTGGTGAAGTCAGATTTTATCTCCCTGAAGTTGCAGGAAAGTAGATCAAAGACGATAAATCTTATCTCCATGTACCGGCAATGAAGTAGATTTAAGTCACCAGTCTTATCTATCTGAGGTAGCAAGAGAGCAGGTTGAAGAATTGAGTCTTATCTTTCTGAGGTAGCAAGAAAGAAAACTAAAGATTGAAGATCTTATCTCCCTGAAGTTACAGTGGAGCAGATCGAAGTCACAAACCTTATCTCTCTGAAGTTGTAGTGGAGCGGATTGAAATAGCAAGTCTTATCTCCCTGAAGTTGTAGTGGAGCAGACTGAAGATAGAAGATCTTATCTCCCTAAAGTTGTAGTGGAGCAGATCGAAGCCCCAATCCTTATCTCTCTGAAGTTGCAGTAGTGCAGGATAAAATTACCCAAGTCTTATCTCCCTGAAGTTGCAGTGGAGCAGACTAAAGTTAGCAGATCTTATCTCTCTGAAGGTGCAGTGGAGCAGATCAAAGTCACAATCCTTATCTCTCTAAAATTGCAGTAAAGCAAGATAAAAAAATACACGAACTGTATCTCCTTGAAGTTGCAGTGGAGCAGTTACAGTAGAGTAGATTAAAAGCTAAAAGGCTAGTCTCTCTAGAGTTACAATGGAGTAGATTGGAGCAACAATTCTTATACCCCTGAAGTTGCAAAGGATTGGAACAAAGCTACCTCGAAGAAGAAGAGCACCAAAGAAGTTATGATTCGGTGAGACCGGGCAAAATTGGTTCTTTTTTATGAGACCAAAGATAAGGTTAGACTGATTCGGGATTGTCGGCTTCTGATAGACAGAAGTCATATACAGATCTGAAAAGGAAAGATATTAAGTACTATGTGGGTGACTCCATATTTCTTAATGTTTCTCCATGGAAAATAAGTTCTTAGATTCGGTCGTAAGGGCAAGTTAAGCCCTAGGTTCATTGGGCCGTATCAGATTCTGAAGCCTATGAGACCGTTCACTTATCAGTTGGAGCTACCTCTAGAGTTGGACCATATCCACGATGTGTTTCATGTCTCAATGTTGAGGCGGTATCAGTATGATCCATCTCACGTTGTCCCTATCAAGGAGATCGAGGTTAGACCTGATTTGACTTTTGAGGGGGAGCCGGTTTAAATTATGGATTGAGATATTAAGGTTCTGAGGAGGAAGTCCATACCATTAGTGAAGGTTTTGTGGCAAAATCATGGCACTGAGGAAGCTACGTGGGAACCTGAGGACTCGATGAGTCAGCAGTATCCTCATCTGTTTGGACCAAGTAAATTTCGAGGTCGGAATTTCTTTTAGGGGGTAGAGTTGTAATGCCCTGATAATTTTTTTTTTTTACTTTTGTAAATTCTGACACAACTGTGTATCTGCTTCAGTGGTTAAGTGTTCTAGGTGTGTGTGGGAGGTCTTAGGTTCAAATCCTACTTTTGGCAAAACTTTATTATTTTAAATCCTAGCCTTACCCTTGTTAAGTGGGCTTATATACAACTGTCTGTTAATCTATATCAAAATGAGTCTGCTGGTTCAAGTGGTAAGGAAGTTGGTATGTTGAAGGTCTTGTGTTTGAATTACTGCGTGAGCGCGAATATTTTTTTTGCTCGGTTGTGTGTTAGAGTTTTAGTCGAGCTAAAATTCTTAGGGAGTATGAGTTGGTGGGTTAGTGGGAGAAAAATAAAGGATATGTGGGATATCTTTTATTTTATTTCTTTTTGTTCAAAATTTTCTCTCTCTTCCAAAGAAAATTTGACGTCAATTCTTCTTCATTTTCTCTATATTTCGTTCTTTTCTCCTTTTTATTATATCCTCCTATCTTGTTGAACTACTATCAAATCCTTGTGTTTTGGGAATTACTTATTCCTTCATTCATTTGGTCTATTTGTGTCATCTGTTTTGAAGGCATCGGGAGTGGTTACGCACCAAAATCGTACCAGGTGTGTTCCCAAAATAAAGAAAATTGAGCTTTGGTGAAAGCTGAAAAACCATACTGTTGACGCCACACAGACGTGTGCCTGGTCGTGTAGATGGCATTGTGTGAGACACGATCGTGTGTTTGAAGAGGGCATGACCGTGCGCAAGACACAACCATGTGGTGGTGTGAGTGTGGCTGTGTGGGTCACACTGGCTAGGCCAAGTTGGGCGTGTGGGCCTACACGGGCGTGTAGGTTTTGGGTCAGTCCATGTGGGCCACACGGGCATGTGGGCCCATAATTTTAAAATTTTCCCTAGAGTTGCTCGATTCATTTTGATCGATTGTGGGTCTACTGTAGGGTTAGTAAGGGTTAACGAAACCTTAGATTATGTAATCTGATATTTTGATAGTTTGCTCTGAGTAGAACCTTGTTACGCATGTTTGATTATGTTGTTATATATATTTGATATCTGTATGAGAGCATGTTATACATGATATTTCTGTATCTGTAATCTGTAATTATGTTTGGGTGGGAATTGTATATATGGAGGAAGTATTCTGTGTGACGATTTTCACTTATATTCTGGCAGCTTGGTTGCATATTATCTAATATGTGTCATAATGACACAATATGGTGTGTAGGGATGGGTGGGTGTTTTTAACCCCACATGGTGTGATGGGATGGTCAGCGTTGATGTGTAGAGGATGGGAGTAGGATCTTGTATATCTGATTCTGTTATTTGTTTCTGAAATAGACCGAAGTCTAAATCTGTATCTGATTGTGTTGAGTTTATTGTATGTTTTACATGTCTATTTTTGTTGGGTTACACATTGAGTTTACAAAAAATTACCTCTGTTTGTCTGTTATGTTCAAGTAATCCACAAACTTAGGTGAATCAATGCGGCGGAGTCTCATGGTGACCACGAGTTGTGAACTATTTTTAATATTGGTTTATTTATTTTTAAGTATAATTTTTCTGAGAGTTTTGTAATTTTTGGACTCTTTCGACTGTTTGATTTTTATTCTGGTTTTGGATGTGCTTAAACCTTTATTGCAACATTTGACTAAAATCACGGTTTTAAGAAAACAAAGGTTTTTCTAAAAATATGATCTGGATTTTTAAAGTATAAATAGTTTCTAAACCTTCCGTTGTAAACAATGTTTTTGCAATTGGATTAATTAAATAACGTTTTTTTAGTAATAGTCATCAAACATGGATGATTTATCGAACCACTCTACAAAGCTTTGTCGAAATTACAGTTTCCTTAAAACCCTTCTTTGTGACATCTCAATATTCGGCCATAACGTCTAGGCCGATTTTGGGGTGTTATAAGATTTTAGTATGTCTTAAAATTATTTTTGTTAAAAAATTAGCTAGAATGATCCTACTGGTTCAGTGGTAAGAACTTACCTTTCCCTTAGGTCCCAAGTTTGAAACCTATTGTGAGCTTTCAATCAAAATAATTTTTTTACTTATTTTTACCGCGCAAAAGTGTCAAATTTTCAAATTAGCCCAACCAAAAAGCATTTTTTTAAATTTAGTCCTGAATTCAAAATAGTCCCAATTCTACATAAATTCTGAAAACCTATTTCAATTAGGGAAAGAAAGTATTATAAATAGGCAATTTTAATCAAACCCTAGAATTCTTACATAGAAAAATTTCAAGAAAAACACCCTCAAACTCTTTTCTTTCCAAATCAACTATCAAACAAAAGGAGTTAAAGTTTTCAAAATCATCCCTCTCCCTCAAAGTGGATCATCAAAATCATCAACCTTCAAAATCAATTATTATTGTGCAAACTTATATGATGTACTTATGCAAACCTATTTGAGTAACTTTACGTATGAACCCTTGCAGGTGAGACCATATAAGTGAACACTCTAGGAAAACAAATGTGTGTGAGCCTATGCGTGAACCCTTGAGTGCGAGCCTATGTGCAAGCCCCTCATGTGAACTCCTATAGGTGAACCCTACTTCTGTGAAACTTGTATGTGTAAACCCCTAGGTGCGAACCCCATAGTAATTCTTATCCGGCCCTTAATGAGTATATGCAAACCCTATAAGAAATATCATGCCAAACCTATAGGAATTATTATGCAAACCTTATAGTAACTATTATGCGAACCCTATAGGAACTGTTATTGTGTAAACCTATGTGATTTAGTTATGAGAACCTATGTAAGTAAGTTTATGTGCGAACCCTTGCATGCAAGACCATATAGGCGAACACTTTAGGAGAACCCATGTGTGCGAGCCTATGTGCGAACCCTTAAGTGCGAGCCCGTTATGTGAACCCCTATAGGCGAACCCTATTTGAACGAAAACTGAATGTGTGAACCCCATAGGAATTGTTATGAGAACCCCATAGTAATTTTTGTGTGAGCCTTTAGTGAATATATGTGAACCTTATAGGAAATATCATGTGAACCGTATAAGAACTGTTATGCGAATCCCATAGTAAATGTTATGCGAACCCTATAGAAAATATCATGTGAAGCCTATAGGAACTATTATTGCGCAATCTTATATGATTTAGTTATGCGAACCTATGTGAGTAACCATATGTGTGCACCCATGTATGCGAGACCATATAGGCAAACCCTCTAGGAGAACCCATAACTTTAGCTTATTTACTGTAGCACCCCAAACTCGGCCCAGAAGTTATGGCCGAATCCGGCATGCCACATCAAAAACGTTAAAAAAAATTCATTCTAAGTCCAGAAAATCGTACTTAATGTTCAAAAGATTAATTCATTAAGGGTTAAAGTGAATGGAAGCTGTGCACCAGGTAGGAAACCGGAAAAGAGGTGGTGAGTCCATCTGATTGCTAAGTACCAAGCTCCTTCGGATCCAATCCTAGACATGCATCGCCATTGCCACACCTTAACGTCATGGATATTTCTAGGAAACCGATTTGATTAAGTCATTTTTAGGAAAAGTGATTAATTTTGGAAAATACTTTCATTGCGGAAGCTTTGCTTGTTGTCGTGTTATTTTGAAATCAACTGTTGTTTTTGAAAACGCGCCCTAAAGCTATCCAATTTCAACAGTTAAAATAAGTAATACCTATCTTAGTAATACATATTAAAACCATCAAAAATAAATAAGCGGCCTTATTACATTTAAAATCCTAAAACCTCAAACGTAATTAAAAGGATGTCCAGTTCACGAAGAAAATCAAACTTTCGAGCGGGTGGCCACTCAAATTCCCTCACGACTCCAAGCCCACTATGGTTGGGGATTTCTGCGTGGATGAAAATAAAAGGGGTGAGTTTGGGAAACTCGGTGTGTAAGGAAAACCCATTCAAAGCCCAAGTCACTCAAGCCTATTGGGCTAAGCCCATTCAGTAATGATGGTCTTGGGCGAGCCCTTTTCAGATTACAATAAACTGGGCCTTAGCCCTTATTTAGATAACAAGATGGCCCATAGGCCCATTTCAAAATACATGCAACATCAATAACATATGCAAGCCCATTTGGGTAACGGTGATCTTGGGCCAAAGCCCTTTTCAGATTACAATAAACGGGTCTTAGCCCTTATTCAGATAACAATATGGCCCATAGGCCCATTTCAAAATACATGCAACATCAAGTAAACATATGCAAGCCCATTTGGGAGACTACTCAACCCACCAACCACTACACTCCACCGTACCAGCCATACACTCCATGTAGGAATAGCTCAACCCACCCACCCAACACTCCACGATTCTTGGCCTTTGCTGCTCAGTTAACATAAATTGAGGCAAAGCCTCCGATCGTGGACAAGCCACTTTCAATACTTCCTCCGTCAATATCCCGGTCCATGCATCGATAATAACAACATGGCATGCGTTGAATAACAACGATCAAACATGCATTTAGGTCAATTTAACCCTAGGGGTATTTGGTAATTTATCTCCTAGGGTAAAAGCGTAAATTTTCCACTTTTAAAGGTATTTCAGTAATTTATCTATTTTAGGGTTTTCATGCATATTCCTACCTTTCACGTACTAACAGAATCACTATCGAGGGTTCTTACTGAAATTGGGCTGTTGGCCCATCATTCCAATTTTGGCCCATTAAGCCCAAAAATATCGAGGGCACGTAAATCATGCACTTTGCGGTCCAAACATTGCAGCTTACCTAAAACATTAATCGATTTACCTCACGAGCATTAGACGCTTCGCAAATCTACAAAACACCGGTTTTCGGCATTTCGACTTTTCGACTTTTGCCGATCTAGACTAAGAAAGAGGTGTTAGTTACACACATTTGCGACGATATCTTTGAGATCCACACACGAACGCCTACAATTGGATTACTAACACATTAATCTAACTATTCAAATACGAACTACGTATTAACCCCTTACAATATTCGGCCAACCACACCTACAGATCATAGTAAGCTTATAAGAAATCAATAAGCAACCCATTAACAAATTTTTGTCAATGTTTACCACATAATCATAATTTCACTGCAAGCTGTCTTCCTGAGCAACAGTCACTAAATCATTTATAACTGGAGCTACGAAACTCCAAATCAAGTTCTGTTAATTTTACCTGAAAATAGACTCATATATCTTATATCCATAAAATTTTCAGAATTTTTGGTTTAGCCAATCAATACCAGTTTTTTTCTTAAAGTTTCCCATGTTTCACTGTTTGACTAATCTGACCACTCTTCATTACGAATCAAATTTCTCATTGTACAGAATTCAAAATATGTTCTTGTTTATTTCATTAGAAACTAGACTCAATAAGCTTTAATTACATAATTTATTCAGCTTCTAATTCATCTCCCACAATTTATGGTGATTTTCCAAAGTCACGTTACTGCTGCTGTCCCAAGCAGATTTATTACCAAATCACTCTTTCACACCTAACTTGCATGCATGTTATTTAAACATGTATATCACCAATCAATCATCACGTATCTATGATTTTACTTAAGTATAATCTCCATTTCATCATTTTAAAGCACAACATTTTAGCCGATTTTTCCCTTTAGCATCTAAGGCACATGCATGTTCATTTGTTTGGCTCAACTTCACCTATCTTCCATTTTTCATCAAAAGAACATGAAACAACAACCATTTCCTTCATTTTAATTCATGACTAAATGCTCACAACACAACTAAAAATCAAAATATACTTCAAGAGTTAAGGTAGAATCAAGAAGAACTCATGAACCTCAAAATAGAAGCAAGGTACCAAGAACTTACCTTCAATTTTCCTCCTCCTAATGACCGAATACTCAAGAGCTTTCTCCTCTCCTTTCTCTTCTCTAACTTTCAGCTATGATGAACAAAGATGGACAAAACTTTGTTCTTTTCACCCCTTTTCTTTTAATAAAACTTCATATTTCATCCATTTAATTCTTTAATACAAAAGACATGATATTCTTATCATGAAACATTTACCTAACCCATTATCATGAAACATTTACCTAACCCATTATCATGGAATATTTACCTAACCTATTATCATGAAACATTTACCTAACCCATTATCATGGAACATTTACCTAACCTATTATCAATTTGTATCAATTTGTACCATAAATTATGGATATCAAGTGTACATTTTGTCTACAACAACATGATGGTTGGCCACTTCATGTAAAATGGGAGGTTTGTCATGCAAATCCTCCTATTTTGCACTCCTATTTATTTGGCCACTTCAATTTAGCCTATAGCATTTTCAAACATTTTCACATAGGTTCTATTTCATAATTTCACCCCCTTTTTCTTATGGAACAAAATTAACTAAAATTGTCGGGTTCTATCTTAAGCTTGGCTTTCTAGAGGCCCACTAACATAATTAAACTTATGCCAACATTCACAGAATTCCTGAAAATTGGGGCGTTACAACTCTACCCCCCTTAAAGAAATTTCGGCCTCGAAATTTACTTGATCCAAATAGTTGAGGGTATTGTTGACGCATAGTCTCTTCTGATTCCCAAGTAGCTTCTTCCCTTCCATGATTACGCCAAAGTACTTTCACTAACGGGACAGATTTCCTTCTGAGAACCTTTATATCTCGAGCCAATATTTGCACAGGCTCCTCCTCAAAGGTCAAATCAGTCTGAACTTCAATTTCTGCAATTGACAGGACATGAGCAGGGTCGTGAGGATAACGCCTTAACATGGAGACGTGAAAACATCGTGAATCTGTCTAACTCGAGGCAATTCAACCGATAAGCCTTGGGCTTACTCGCTTCAAAACCCAATAAGGCCCAATGAACCGCGGACTCAACTTGCCCTTCTTACGAACCTTAATATCTTCTTCCAAGGAGAAACCTTTAAGAAGACCATATCACCTCTTGAGTACTCAATCTCCTTACGCTTCAAATCGCATACGACTTTTGCCTATCGATGCTTCTTTTAACCGGTCCCTAATTATTCGACCTTATCCTCGATATCGCCTACCAACTCGGTCCAAGAACTTGTTGCTCTCTAGTTCGGTCCAACAACTAGGTGTACGACACCTTCGTCCATCTGATGCTTCATACGGTGCCATTCGAATACTCGCAGTAGCTCGTTATTGTACGCAAATTCTGCCAATGGCAAGTAATCCTCCCAACTACCTCGAAAGTCAATCACGCATCCCCCCAACATGTCCTCCAGAATCTGAATAACCCTTTCCGATTGACCATCAGTCTGGGGATGGAAAGCTGTACTAAAATTCAATCGCGTCCCCAACGCCTCATGCAACCTTTGCCAAAACCGAGATGTGAATCTGGGATCCCGGTCAGAGACAATCGAAACTAGGACTCCATGAAGTCGTACAATCTCCACCACATACAGCTTGGCTAAATTTTGAAGCGAAAAGTCAGTACGAATAGGTATGAAATGGGCTGATTTGGTCAACCTATCCACAATCACCCACACCGAGTCTTTCTTTGATGGTGTCAAAGGCAACCCACTCACAAAGTCCATGGTTACCCTCTCCCACTTCCAAAGTGGTATCTTCACCTACTGTAATGATCCGAGAAGGTAATTGATGCTCAGCTTTCACTTGTTGGCATGTCAGACATTTTCCTACAAACTCCGTTACTTCTCGCTTAAGTCCAGGCCACCAGTACAATTCTCGCAAGTCGTGATACAACTTATTCCCTCTAGGATGCATGGCACATAGTCCCCCATGAGCTTCTTTCAATATTATGCGCTTTAAATCGAGTCCTCGAACACAAATTCTTCCTCGAAAACACAGAACTCCATCACCATTTAAACTGAACTCAGAAGTTTCCCCTTCGTTAACTTGTTGAAAACGAGCAACCAAAGACTCATCTTCCAACTGCTTTTCCTTAATCTGGTCCACCCAGTTGGCCTTACTTGCAATTCAGCCAACAAGCGCCATCATCATCTGAGACTCAAACGAGCAAACATTGCTCTCGGATCGAATCTGATTCTACGACTTAAAGCATCCGCTACCACATGAGCCTCGCCTGGGTGATACTCGATCGAACAGTCATAATCCTTAAGCAACTCAATCCATCTCCTTTGCCTAAGGTTCAGCTCATACGAGTCAACAAATACTTAAGACTCTTGTGGTCGTGTATATAATACACCTTTCTCCGTTACAAGTAATGTCTCCAAATCTTAAGTGCAAATATCACTGCTGCCAACTCTAAATCATGAGTCGGATAGTTCCCCTCATGAGGCTTAAGCTATCGTGATGCATATGCAACCACCTTATCCTCTTGCATTAACACGCAGCCCAAACCCCCGTGTGATGCGTCATTGTACACACTAAAATCCTTCCTAGACTCCGGCTGAATTAACACAGGTGCTTCAGTCAGAACTTTCTTCAACTTCTTAAAAGCTTCCTGCTGCTTCTTAGTCCATACAAACGGTACTCCTTTCCTTATGAGTTTTGTCAGAGGTGCTGCCATCACAGAAAAACCTTCCACAAACCTTCTGTAGTATCCTGCCAACCCTAGGAAACTTTGAATTTCCGACACCGTCCTAGGTGGCTTCCACTCCAAAATTGCTTTAATCTTTCAAGGGTCCACCTTAATCCCTTCGGAAGAGACCACATGTCCTAAGAAGGTTACCTCCCTCAACCAAAATTCACACTTGCTGAACTTCGCAAAGAGTTCCTTCTCCCTTAACACTCGCAGCACTATACGGAGATGCTCATCATGTTTCGCTTCAGTTTCAGAATATACCAGGATATCGTCAATAAAGACGACTACGAACTAATCTAAAAATGGTTGGAACACACGATTCATTAGATCTATCAACGCTGCAGGAGCGTTCGTCAGTCCAAATGGCATAACCAGAAACTCGTAATGACCATACCGAGTCCTGAATGCTGTCTTATGGATATCTGCCTCCTTGACCCTTAACTGATGATATCCAGATCGGAGGTCGATCTTGGAAAATATAGAAGCTCCTTTAAGCTGGTCGAACAGATCGTCAATCCTTGGTAGTGGATACTTATTCTTAATCGTCAGTTTGCTCAACTGGAGATAATCAATGCACATCCGCATCGTACCATCCTTCTTTTTCACGAATAGCACCGGTGCTCCCCATGGAGACACGCTTGGCCTAATGAAGCCCTTATCCAACAACTCTTGAATTTGAGCCTTTAACTCCACTAACTCCTTCGATGCCATCCTATACGGTGCGATAGACATGGGCGCCGTTCCAGGCAACAAATCTATTCCAAACTCAACTTCTCGGTTCGGAGGCAATCCTGGAAGCTCCTCCGGAAAAACATCTTGGAACTCCTTTACAGTCCTAAACTTATCCACTGTCAATCCCTCCTCTTCTGACTGATTTACAAATGCCAAATAGGCCTCACAACCTTTCCAAATCCACTTTTCGGCTCTTAAAGCCAACACCACATTGGACAAATAATCCCTTCGCTCACCTATCACCATAACCTCCTCATCCTTTGTGGTCCTTAACACCATTCGTTTAGCAGCACAATCCAAGGTCGCCTTATGCTTAACAAGCCAGTCCATTCCCAAAATGAGATTAAACTCTCCGAACGGTAACTCCATCAGATCTCTAGGGAAAATCTTATCTTGAGTTTCTAAGGGTACATCCCTATACAGTTTGTCTACCCTAACGGAGTGACTCAAATGACTTAGTACAGATACCCCACTCACAATCTCCTCAGAGCAGTCCATGTCGTCCATAATCCGTTCTGTGGCCTCCAACCAATATTCCGCCACATTCGGGGCTATACCAGACACGCCCTTAAAGATCTTCGTTCCGTTAGTCCCGAAGTCATTTAGAAATAGATCCCTGAATTTCGTTGCCCGAACTTGCTCCGGCAACCCTTTCCAGAACACGAAGCATTGCCTGTTACAGGGCATCATCCTTGGCGGCTCTATCATACGGCCCATTCTCATCCGTCGGTGGTGGTCGTGCTACTCCAGTGGGTATGTGTTCAGAAGACGAAGATCCAGCTTGAGTACTACCTCGGCCTCGACCACGGCCTCTTCCCTGAGTAGCTCTCGTACTCATATCGATTTATCTTGATTACGAATTTTTATGCATCAATTAATATTCCAGTGTTTATTACAGATGTTTTATGAATCAGACAGTAGTTCAGAGTTTGTTTCCGCAGAATCGAAGTCTAGCTACAATTTCAGTCTCTTATCAGATTTTCCTATGGTTTCAGTATCATCCTATCTAGAGTATCCTAGCAGGATTTCAGTACAGATAGATAAGTCAGAAAAATATTCAGAAGAGTTCAGAGTAATACTTACAAGCTTGGGCCGGAGATTCGGAATGCCACCTTCTATAGATCTATATTTTGAAAATCGAGTTTTTTGCATTCTTTATAAAATTTTCGTTTGCGAAAATCTTTATTTTTGTAAACCTATTCCACAACCGAGTTGTTGCAACCTAGGCTCTGATACCACTAAATGTAGCACTCCAAACCCGGCCCAGAAGTTATGGCCGAATCCGGCATGCCACATCAAAAACGTTAAAAAAAATCCATTCTAAGTCCAGAAAATCGTACTTAATGTTCAAAAGATTAATTCATTAAGGGTTAAAGTGAATGGAAGTCATGCACCGGTAGGAAACCTAAAAGAGGTGGTGAGTCCATCGGACCGCTTAAGTACCAAGCTCCTTCGGATCCAATCCTAGACATGCATCTCGCCATTGCCACACCTTAACGTCATGGATATTTCTAGGAAACCGATTTGATTAAGTCATTTTAGGAAAAGTGATTAATTTTGGAAAATACTTTCATTGCGGAAGCTTTGCTTGTTGTCGTGTTATTTTGAAATCAACTGTTGTTTTTGAAAATGCGCCCTAAAGCTATCCAGTTTCAACAGTTAAAATAAGTAATACCTATCTTAGTAATACATATTAAAACCATCAAAAATAAATAAGCGGCCTTATTACATTTAAAAGCCCAAAACCTCAAACGTAATTAAAAGGATGTCCACATCACCAGAAGAAAATCAAACTTTCAGAATGGGTGGCCACTCCGAATTCCCTCACAGCTCCAAGCCCACTATGGTTGGGGATTTCCTGCATGGATGAAAATAAAAGGGGTGAGTTTGGGGAAACTCAGTGTGTAAGGAAAACCCATTCAAAGCCCAAGTCACTCAAGCCTATTGGGCCTAAGCCCATTCAGTATATGATGGTGCTGGGCGAGCCCTTTCAGATTACAATAAACGGGCCTTAACCCTTATTCAGATAACAGTATGGCCCATAGGCCCATTTCAAAATACATGCAACATCAATAACATATGCAAGCCCATTTGGGTAACAGTGATACTGGGCCAAAGCCCTTTTCAGATTACAATAAACTAGGCCTTAGCCCCTTATTCAGATAACAGTATGGCCCATAGGCCCATTTCAAAATACATGCAACATCAGTAAACATATGCAAGCCCATTTGGGGAGACTACTCAACCCACCAACCACTACACTCCACCCGTACCAGCCATACACTCCATGTGGGGAATAGCTCAACCCACCCAGCCCAACACTCCACGATTGCTTGCCTTACTTTGCTCAGTTATCGAAGAATTGAGGCAAAGCCTCCAAGACGTGGACAAGCCACTTTCAGACTTCCTCGTCAATATCCCGGTCCATGCATCGATAATAACAACATGGCATGCAATTGAATAACAACAGTCAAACATGCATTTAGGTCAATTTAACCCTAGGGGTATTTCGGTAATTTATCTCCTAGGGGTAAAACTGTAAATTTTCCACTTTTAAAGGTATTTCAGTAATTTATCTATTTTAGGGTTTTTCATGCATATTCCTACCTTTCACGTACTAACAGAATCACTACCGAGGGTTCTTACCGAATTGGGCCCGTTGGCCCATCATTCCAATTTTGGCCCATTAAGCCCAAAAATATCGAGGGCACAGAAATCATGCACTTTGCAGTCCAAACATTGCAGCTTACCTAAAACATTAATCGATTTACCTCACGAGCATTCGCACACTCGCAAATCTACAAAACACCGGTTTTCGGCATTTCGGCTTTTCGACTTCTGCCGATCTAGACTAAGAAAGAGGGTGTTAGTTACACACCTGTTTGCGACGATATGCTGACGAGATCCACACACGAACTGCCTACAATTGGATTACTAACACATTAATCTAACTATTTGTAACACCCCGAACCCGAGACCATCGCCGGTGTCAGACACGAGGGGTTAACAAGCCAAGTTCACATGTTTTGCCCACCAATTTGGCATTTCCAGTTAGGCTGGAAGACTGCGTCACCGTCGCCTTAAAAATCATATCTCGAGTTTAAAGACTCGGAAACTGGTTTCGTAAATTTTCCCTGAATTTAGACTCATATATCCATCCATGGATTTATTTCTAGAATTTTTGGTCAGGCCAATTGGTACAGTTTATTAGTTAAAGTCACCCATGTTACAGGGATCGACTGCTCTGACCTTCTCGCGGTATAACTTGAATATCTCTCTGTAAAGGGCTTCAATTCTGGTACCGTTTGTTTCTAATGAAACTAGACTCAAAATGGAATCTGTACATATAAGGTATGTCTCCTAATTCTTTCTGGATAATTTATAGTGAATTTTTAAAGTTGCGACAGGGGACCCAGAAACCGTTCTGGCCCTGTTTCACAATAGCTTCAATATCTCTTAACATGTAACTCCTATGATCATTTCGCTTCTTCCATATGAAAATAGACTCATTAAGGTTCATTTACATAGCTTATTCACTATTTAATACCATTCCTACAAGTTTTGGTGATTTTTCACATTCACATCACTGCAGCTGGCAGCATCTGTTTTAAGGTAGGTCTTATCTATTTTTTTGTAGTCTCCATCAACCAACTAGTCTTGCCATACATAGGTTCACATATGATCATTTTAACCATACCAATGGCTGATCATGTGACCAACACTCTCATTTCCGATCCATAATCACATCATGACACCATATATATACATTCAAACCACAAATAGTCTAAGTTCATGCTTCCTTTTACGAGCCATTTTCGCATGGCCGTATACATATACATCGCCACATTTTAAACCAACAAGGGTAGTCCTATACATGCCATTTCAAAGTTCAACCAAAATTTATACCAAAATAGAGGCGTGGATAGTGTGGATGACTTCGACTTTATTGATCCCGAATCCGTTTGCTATCGGCGAAATCTATAAAACAGAGAGCCAAAGCAACGGGTAAGCATTTTATGCTTAGTAAGTCTCAAGGAATATAATCAGCTTTAATTAAAGCAATACATTCACATAACCAAATGCATCATTTCATTAATGCACATTCACATAATCGTACTTACTTCACCATCCCAACACTTATGTTCATACACAAATAACGGCTTCATTAAGGCCGATAACTCGCTCCATCATAGGAGCGGATATTCATACGCTCTTACTCCTAGCGCGCAGAAAGCACACACCGCACTTACCTTGTCATTGGGAAATTTCACAAGTGCATTAGCTGAAATTTTCCAGCAAGCTTATAATTTTCAAATCACATACCTTCGAGTTTAACCGGACGTCGCTACTCGTTCAATCGCCTTGGGACATAGCCCGTTATGGTAACCCGCACCAAGGCCTACAGGACTTAACCGGATATCACAATTTGCACAAATGCCTTGGTCTTAGCCCGGATTTAACAACTTGCACGAATGCCTTGGTCTTAGCCCGGATATAGCTACTAGCACAATTGCCTTCGGGTCTTAACCCGGATATAATTTTCAGCGTAATTGTCTTCGGGGCTTAGCCCGGATATCATTCAATTTCTCATGCACACATACATCAATAATCATTGGACATACATATTTCATTTTCCTTACTAAGGCTCAAACACAATTATAATCATTAGCATATTCGCCTTGAGACTTAGCCCGGTGGAATTCAAATACTCATACACACATAATCAATAATCATACACATCCATATTTCATCTCACATAATTCAAGTAAGGTCACTTCTTGAGGACTTACCTCGGATGTTGTCGAACGGCTTTTACGGCTATTCGATCACTTTTTCCTTCCCTTGTCCAATTGTGGACCTCTTAGCTCTTGAGCTAATTCAAACAAATTCAATTTATTAAAACCTCATTGTGCTAGCTTATGGCGAATATGACAAGGAATTTAAATGGTCATATGGCCACTCTTTAGCTTGAATACACAATGGTCATGCACATTTTATACTACATCAAGCAATTCAATACAATTTATTTGAGCATCAAGGAAATGCTAAGGCCTTCAATAGGCTACCCAAGGCCGAATATTCATGTACATGTTGAGGCCAATTATGCACTTAATACCTCACAAAACAGCATGCATTTTACTAGTTAATGCTTTGCATATTGTGGCTCAAAACTTATAATGTAGCATCAAGCACTTATATGTGTGCTAGGCCGATTTGTGCTTGCAATTTCACAATTATTCTTCAACATCTTCTTCTTTAAACAAACTTATTCATCACTTCCTTCATAACCAAAACATCATGTGCAAACATATATATACATATATGAGCATGGCGAATTTCAAGGTGTCCATAGCCATCCAAAACACAAATTTTAACTAACATGCAAGAAGCATGAACCATGCTCATGAATGCATCATGGCGAATATGACAATCATGCTCCTTTTCAACTTCAATCATGATAAAACAAAAGAAAGCTCAAAATCTTACTCAAGAGTAGACAATCCATCATTGCATGCATCATCATCAAGCTTCACACTTAGCATGCAATGGCTTTATCACCATAACAACTTTGGCCAAATACCATTTCCATGGCTTAACAAAGATTTGAGCCATGGCTAACATGCACATCAAGTTAGCAACCAAAACATGCATGAAACTCCTAACACAACCTCATACATACCTTAATCTTGATGCAAACTTAGCCAAATCTCCTTCTAGATCTCTTCCAAACCAAGCATGAAGCAAAAATCCTCCTTCTTCCTTAGTTTTGGCTCAAAGAAAGGATGAACAAAATTTTTCTTTCCTTCTCTACAACTCACGGCAATGGGGGGATTACCACACTCACACACATTTTTTTTCATTTTTTATCACCCATACACCTTTGTTTATTATTTCACCCTAATGCACCAACAAAACATGTTTCATGACATGTTTAGCCCATCCTCCCTTGTCATGGCCGCCACCACCTATAAAGGGGAATTTGACATGCAAGTCCATTATTTTGCATGCATGCTTTAATTAGTCATCACACATTTCCTATCATACTTTCAAAGTTCATTACTAAGTCCTTTCTTGTGGAATTCACCCTTATAACACTAAATCAATCATCATAAAATGTCATACATGAGCACACACATATTATAGGCATCAAAATAAATTTTAATTATTTTTATGCCTCGGTTTTGTAGTCCCGAGACCACCTTCCGACTAGGGTCAATTTTGGGTGTCACAACTCTCCCCACTTAAGAAATTTTCGTCCCCGAAAATCTTACCGTAAATAGGTTTGGATATCGCTCTTTCATAGAGTTCTCGGTCTCCCAAGTAGCTTCTTCTATCCCGTGCTTGAGCCATAACACTTTTACTAGCGGAACCCGCTTGTTTCACAACTATTTCACTTCTCGTGATAGGATACGAATCGGTTCTTCCTCATAACTCATATTAGCTTGAATTTCAATTTCTGATGGACTAATCACGTGCGATGGATCGGATCTATAGCGTCGAAGCATCGAAACGTGAAAGACATCGTGAACCTTTTCGAGTTCAGGGGGCAAAATCAAACGATATGCCAATGGATCGACTCGCTCGGATATCTCGTATGGCCCAATGAACCTCGGGCTCAACTTGCCCTTACGGCTGAATCTGAGTATCTTTTTCCAAGGCGATACCTTGAGAAACACTTTATCACCCACCTGATACTCGATATCCTTACGCTTCAGGCCCGCGTACGACTTCTGACGATCGGAGGCTATCTTCAGACTTTCACGGATTACTTTCACTTTCTGTTCAGCATCTCTAATCAAATCCACCCCGAAAATCTTGCTTTCACCAAGCTCAGTCCAAAACAATGGTGTACGGCATTTACGACCGTACAAGGCCTCGTAGGGTGCCATCTTAATACTTGATTGAAAATTTGTTGTTGTAAGCGAATTCAATCAACGGCAAATACCGTTCCCATGAACCACTAAACTCGAGGACACAACATCTTAACATATCCTCAAGTATCTGAATTATCCGCTCGGATTGACCATCGGTTTGGGGTGAAAGGCGATCTTTGAAATGCAACTTGGTACCCAAAGCCTCTTGCAATTTCTTCCAAAATCGCGATGTAATCTTGGGTCTCTATCCGACACGATAGAAATAGGCACCCCATGCAATCGAATAATTTGGGAGACGATAATTCGCCAATTTATCGAGCAAAAAAAAAAAATCCGTGCAGACGGGGATAAAATGAGCAGACTTGGTCGATCTATCAACAATGACCCAAATCGCATCTTTCTTACTTGCCGACCTTCGGTAATCCGGATATAAAATCCATTGTCACTCGATCCCATTTCTATTCGTGTATCATGATTGGTCAAGTAATCCCGATGGCACTTGATGTTCCGCTTTCACTTGTTGACATATCAGACACCTTGAAACAAATTCAGAAATGTCTCATTTCATACCGGGCCACCAAAATTGGCGTTTCAGGTCATTGTACATTTTAGTACTACCCGGGTGGATTGACATTCGACTACTGTGAGCCTCGCTCAAAATCATCGAAACAAGTTCAATTCCTTGGAATACATAATCGACCCTTGAACGTCAAGCGGTCATTGTCGTCAATCTGAAATTCGATTCTTCATCCAAAACACATTCGCTCGCTTAGCGACCAATTCAGCGTCGACCTTCTGAGATTCAAGTATTTGATGAATCAATAACGGTTTGGCCTCTAATTCGACTACTAGCACCTCCTCGGGTGAAACGGATAAATGAGCATCCATCGCTCTCAAAGCAGACAGTGCCTTGCGACTTAAAGCATCGGCCACCACGTTGGCCTTTCCCGGGTGATAATCAATGATGAGTTCATAGTCTTTCAACAACTCAAGCCAACGTCTTTGTCGCAGGTTTAAATCTTTCTGAGTCATCAAATATTTTAGACTCTTGTGGTCCGAATAAATATGACACCTTTCTCCAAACAAGTAATGCCGCCATATCTTCAAGGCGAACACTATGGCTGCTAGTTCAAGGTCATGGGTCGGATAGTTTCTCTCATGCGGCTTTAGTTGTCTCGACGCGTAAGCCACAACTCGACCTTCTTGCATCAACACACAACCTAACCCAAGCAAGGATGCGTCATCAGATATGACAAACTCTTTACCAGACTCCGGCTGTACTAGCACTGGGGCCTCGGTTAAACAAGTTTTTAGTCGATCGAAACTTTCTTGACAGCGTTCCGACCACTCGAACTCAACATCTTTTTGGAGTAGTTTCGTCATCGGCGCAGCTATCATCGAAAAACCTTTCACAAATCGTCGATAGTATCCGGCAAGCCCCAAAAAGCTCCTAACTTCGGTAACATTCCTTGGAGGTTTCCAATTGACTATGGCCGAAATTTTGTTCAGGTCCACCCTGACACCCGATGCGGACACCACGTGCCCCAAAAAAAGCTAACCTCTTTCAGCCAAAATTCACATTTACCAAACTTTGCGTATAACTGCTTATCTCGTAAGATTTGCAACACTAGCCTCAGGTGTTCAGCATGTTCAGTTTCATCTCTCGAATTGACCTAAATGTCATCGATAAATACAACTACGAACCGATCCAAGTATGGCCTGAAAATTCTATTCATTAAATCCATAAACACCATGAGGGCATTAGTGAGCCCAAACGACATCACCAAGAATTCGTAGTGACCGTACCTCGTTCTAAAAGCGGTTTTGGGTATGTCCGATTCTCGGACCCTCAACTGATAGTACCCCGACCTTAAATCTATCTTTGAAAACACCAAGGCTCCCTTTAATTGATCAAACAAATCGTCAATTCGTGGCAACAAATATTTATTCTTTATCGTCACTTTATTGAGTTGACGATAGTCGATGCAAAACCTCATGCTTCCGTCCTTCTTTTTCACAAACAATACTGGTGCGCCCCATGGAGAAAAACTCGGTCGAGCGAAACCTCTATCCGTCAATTCTTGCAATTGGACCTTCAATTCCTTTAACTCCGTTAATGCCATACGATACGGAGCTATCGAAATTGGAGTGGTACCAGGTACCAATTCGATGCCAAATTCTACTTCCGAACGGTGGTAAGCGGCAATTCTTTGGGAAAACATCCGGTATTCACAAACCACGGGCACAGATTCGGGTTTCTTTTCGATTCCTTGTCATCGAGCACGACGCAAGGTACGCCGCACCCTTTTCTTACATATTTCGGGCCAACATCAACGATATTACGGTGGCAACTCCTTTAAGTCGGTAGACTCAACCCAGATTATCTTGTTATTCGCGCTCCTCAAATCGATAGTCTTGCTCTTGCAATTTACAACGCGATCGTGCATGGTCAACCAATCCGGACCAAGAATAACGTCGATCTCATCGAACGGCAAAAGCATCAAGTCCGCCGGAAAACAAGAACCTCGGAACACTAGGGGACTTTTCTTGCACACTTTGTTGACAAGCACGTAATGACCCAAGGGTTTGATACCGAATTACAAACTCGAGAGACTCAATAGGCAAGTCTTCTTGGATGCTAAGGTTTCACATATATATGAATGAGTAGAACCAGGTCAATCAAAGCAATCACATTTGTATTGAAAAGAGTGAAAGTACCGGTAATGACATCCGAGAGGCAGATCCTCGCGTGCGCGTATGGCATAAGTCTTCGCAGAGCACGAGCCTCGGATCGATGGTAGCATCTCTAGATCCTCTCGACCGCCATCGACATTGCCCATATTTCTAGGTGGCCTACCTCGAGGCGGTAGCACCGGGTTTCCACTCGACTCACATTCTGCTCAAGCATCCTCGGGCAATCCTTCATAAAGTGGTCACCGTTCCACACTTATAACAGAGCGATCACGAAGCAACAGCTCCCGAATGCCATTTGCCACAATGTGGACACTCCGCCCTCTCTACGATCATTTCCACCATCTGGCGATCAAGTGACTCGTGTGGTCATAGGGGTCGATCGCGTCCTCGTCTAGAAAAGCCCGAAACGCCTCTAGACCGGCTCACATCATCTCGAAATCTCTTCGATGCTTGTTGAAGAGACTTTCCCGAGGACCTCTTTCGGAATTCTCCAGTTCCCACATCAACTTTTTGTTTCTCCTTTCTAAGCTCTTCGGCTTTACAAGCTCGCTCAACAAGTACTACGAACTCTCGTATCTTGAGAATGCCAACGAACATCCTTATATCATCATTCAGCCCATCCTCAAGCGTTTACACATAATAGCCGGACGAAATGCATTCTCGCGCATCTGGCTAAGCCTCACAAACTTTCGTTTGTAGTCGGTAACGGACATAGAACCTTGCTTAAGATCAAGAAATTCCCTTCGCTTTTGGTCGATGAATCTCTGACTAATATACTTTTTTCGGAACTCGGTTTGAAAGAATTCCCAAGTCACTTGCTCTCTAGGCACCACAGAAGTCAGAGTACTCCACCAATAGTAGGCGGACTCACGTAGCAAGGAGATGGTACACTTTAAGCACTCATCGGTGTACAGGATAGCTCATCGAGCACCGGATAGTGTTATCCAACCAAAATTCAGCTCGCTTCGGCATCATCATCATCCGTAGCCTTAAATTCAGTGGCCCCATGTTTTGAATCCTATCGATTGGGGCTTACTTGACCTTATTTGGTCACCACCGGAGGTATTGTGGGTGCGGGGTTGCATTTGTCGGGAATGGAGGTTGTGGAACAGCCGTGTTAGTTCGAATGTATTGATTAAACCATTCGTTCATCACACTATAAAAGGCTTGCCTAGCCTCATCATTCAGATTGCTGGCCATAGGTTGAGAGTCCGCCGGCGCTGTCCCTTGCGCGGGAGCAGGCGCCACACTCTCACACCATCAGCTATCGCTCGGTTGGGATCGGGATCCATTCTAATAACAAACACAAAGTCAAATTGTCAGAAATCACCACACTATCGATTCATCATTTAATGGCATGTATAGCTAGACCCCAAACACATCACGGTAGTCCTAGAATCGACTAAACCGTGGCTCTGATACCAATAAAATTGTAACACCCTGAACCCGAGACCATCGCCGTGTCGTCGGACGAGGGGTTAACAAGCCAAGTTCACATGTTTTGCCCACCAATTTGGCATTTCCAGTCAGGCTGGAAGACTGCGTCACCGTCGCTTAAAATCATATCTCGAGTTTAAAAACTCGGAAACTGGTTTTGTAAATTTTCCCTGAATTTAGACTCATATATCCATCCATGGATTTATTTCTAGAATTTTTGGTCGGGCCAATTGGTACAGTTTATTAGTTAAAGTCACCCATGTTACAGGGATCGACTGCTCTGACCTTCTCGCGGTATAACTTGAATATCTCTCTGTAAAGGGCTTTAATGCTGGTGCCGTTTGTTTCTAATGAAACTAGACTCAAAATGGAATCTGTACATATAAGGTATGTCTCCTAATTCTTTCTGGATAATTTATAGTGAATTTTTAAAGTTGCGACAGGGGACCCAGAAACCGTTCTGGCCCTGTTTCACAATAGCTTCAATATCTCTTAACATGTAACTCCTATGATCATTTCGCTTCTTCCATATGAAAATAGACTCATTAAGGTTCATTTACATAGCTTATTCACTATTTAATACCATTCCTACAATTTTTGGTGATTTTTCACATTCACGTCACTGCAGCTGGCAGCATCTGTTTTAAGGTAGGTCTTATCTATTTTTTGTAGTCTCCATCAACCAACTAGTCTTGCCATACATAGGTTCACATATGATCATTTTAACCATACCAATGGCTGATCATGTGACCAACACTCCCATTTCCGATCCATAATCACATCATGACACCATATATATACATTCAAACCACAAATAGTCTAAGTTCATGCTTCCTTTTACGAGCCATTTTCGCATGGCCGTATACATATACATCGCCACATTTTAAACCAACAAGGGTAGTCCTATACATGCCATTTCAAAGTTCAACCAAAATTTATACCAAAATAGAGGCGTGGATAGTGTGGATGACTTCGACTTTATTGATCCCGAATCCGTTTGCTATCGAGCGAAATCTATAAAACAGAGAGCCAAAGCAACGGGGTAAGCATTTTTATGTTTAGTAAGTCTCAAGGAATATAATCAGCTTTAATTAAAGCAATACATTCACATAACCAAATGCATCATTTCATTAATGCACAATCACATAATCGTACTTACTTCACCATCCCAACACTTATGTTCATACACAAATAACGGCTTCATTAAGGCCGATAACTCGCTCCATCATAGGAGCGGATATTCATACGCTCTTACTCCTAGCGCGCAAAGCACACACCGCACTTACCTTGTCATTGGGAAATTTCACAAGTGCATTAGCTGAAATTTTCCAGCAAGCTTATAATTTTCAAATCTCATACCTTCGAGTTTAACCGGACGTCGCTACTCGTTCAATCGCCTTCGGGACATAGCCCGGTTATGGTAACCCGCACCAAGGCCTACGGGACTTAACCCGGATATCACGATTTGCACAAATGCCTTCGGGTCTTAGCCCGGATTTAACAACTTGCACGAATGCCTTCGGTCTTAGCCGGATATAGCTACTAGCACAATTGCCTTTGGTCTTAACCGGATATAATTTTCAGCATAATTGTCTTCGGGGCTTAGCCCGGATATCATTCAATTTCTCATGCACACATACATCAATAATCATTGGACATACATATTTCATTTTCCTTACTAAGGCTCAAACACAATTATAATCATTAGCATATTCGCCTTGAGACTTAGCCCGGTGGAATTCAAATACTCATACACACATAATCAATAATCATACACATCCATATTTCATCTCACATAATTCAAGTAAGGTCACTTCTTGAGGACTTACCTCGGATGTTGTCGAACGGCTTTTACGGCTATTCGATCACTTTTTCCTTCCCTTGTCCAATTGTGGACCTCTTAGCTCTTGAGCTAATTCAAACAAATTCAATTTATTAAAACCTCATTGTGCTAGCTTATGGCGAATATGACAAGGAATTTAAATGGTCATATGGCCACTCTTTAGCTTGAATACACAATGGTCATGCACATTTTATACTACATCAAGCAATTCAATACAATTTATTTGAGCATCAAGGAAATGCTAAGGCCTTCAATAGGCTACCCAAGGCGAATATTCATGTACATGTTGAGGCCAATTATGCACTTAATACCTCACAAAACAGCATGCATTTTACTAGTTAATGCTTTGCATATTGTGGCTCAAAACTTATAATGTAGCATCAAGCACTTATATGTGTGCTAGGCCGATTTGTGCTTGCAATTTCACAATTATTCTTCAACATCTTCTTCTTTAAACAAACTTATTCATCACTTCCTTCATAACCAAAACATCATGTGCAAACATATATATACATATATGAGCATGGCAATTTCAAGGTGTCCATAGCCATCCAAAACACAAATTTTAACTAACATGCAAGAAGCATGAACCATGCTCATGAATGCATCATGGCGAATATGACAATCATGCTCCTTTTCAACTTCAATCATGATAAAACAAAAGAAAGCTCAAAATCTTACTCAAGAGTAGACAATCCATCATTGCATGCATCATCATCAAGCTTCACACTTAGCATGCAATGGCTTTATCACCATAACAACTTTGGCCAAATACCATTTCCATGGCTTAACAAAGATTTGAGCCATGGCTAACATGCACATCAAGTTAGCAACCAAAACATGCATGAAACTCCTAACACAACCTCATACATACCTTAATCTTGATGCAAACTTAGCCAAATCTCCTTCTAGATCTCTTCCAAACCAAGCATGAAGCAAAAATCCTCCTTCTTCCTTAGTTTTGGCTCAAAGAAAGGATGAACAAAATTTTTTCTTTCCTTCTCTACAACTCACGGCAATGGGGGATTACCACACTCACACACATTTTTTTTCATTTTTTATCACCCATACACCTTTGTTTATTATTTCACCCTAATGCACCAACAAAACATGTTTCATGACATGTTTAGCCCATCCTCCTTGTCATGGCCGCCACCACCTATAAAGGGGAATTTGACATGCAAGTCCATTATTTTGCATGCATGCTTTAATTAGTCATCACACATTTCCCTATCATACTTTCAAAGTTCATTACTAAGTCCTTTCTTGTGGAATTCACCCTTATAACACTAAATCAATCATCATAAAATGTCATACATGAGCACACACATATTATAGGCATCAAAATAAATTTTTAATTATTTTTATGCCTCGGTTTTGTGGTCCCGAGACCACCTTCCGACTAGGGTCAATTTTGGGCTGTCACACTATTCAAATACGAACTACGTATTAACCCCTTACAATATTCGGCCAACCACACCTACAGATCATAGTAAGCTTATAAGAAATCAATAAGCAACCCATTAACAAATTTTTGTCAATGTTTACCACATAATCATAATTTCACTGCAAGCTGTCTTCCTGAGCAACAGTCACTAAATCATTTATAACTGGAGCTACGAAACCCCAAATCAAGTTCTGTTAATTTTACCTGAAAATAGACTCATATATCTTATATCCATAAAATTTTCAGAATTTTTGGTTTAGCCAATCAATACCAATTTTTTTCTTAAAGTTTCCCATGTTTCACTGTTTGACTAATCTGACCACTCTTCATTACGAATCAAATTTCTCATTGTACAGAATTCAAAATATGTTCTTGTTTATTTCATTAGAAACTAGACTCAATAAGCTTTAATTACATAATTTATTCAGCTTCTAATTCATCTCTCACAATTTATGGTGATTTTCCAAAGTCACGTTATTGCTGCTGTCCCAAGCAGATTTATTACCAAATCACTCTTTCACACCTAACTTGCATGCATGTTATTTAAACATGTATATCACCAATCAATCATTACGTATCTATGATTTTACTTAAGTATAATCTCCATTTCATCATTTTAAAGCACAACATGTTAGCCGATTTTTCCCTTTAGCATCTAAGGCACATGCATGTTCATTTGTTTGGCTCAACTTCACCTATCTTCCATTTTTCATCAAAAGAACATGAAACAACAACCATTTCCTTCATTTTAATTCATGACTAAATGCTCACAACACAACTAAAAATCAAAATATACTTCAAGAGTTAAGGTAGAATCAAGAAGAACTCATGAACCTCAAAATAGAAGCAAGGTACCAAGAACTTACCTTCAATTTTCCTCCTCCTAATGACCGAATACTCAAGAGTTTTCTCCTCTCCTTTCTCTTCTCTAACTTTCAGCTATGATGAACAAAGATGGACAAAACTTTGTTCTTTTCACCCCTTTTTCTTTTAATAAAACTTCATATTTCATCTATTTAATTCTTTAATACAAAAGACATGATATTCTTATCATGAAACTTACCTAACCCATTATCATGAAACATTTACTTAACCCATTATCATGGAGCATTTACCTAACCTATTATCATGAAAAATTTACCTAACCCAATATCATGGAACATTTACCTAACCTATTATCAATTTGTATCAATTTGTACCATAAATTATGGATATCAAGTGTATATTTTGTCTACAACAACATGATGGTTGGCCACTTCATGTAAAATGGGAGGTTTGTCATGCAAATCCTCCTATTTTGCACTCCTATTTATTTGGCCACTTCAATTTAGCCTATAGCATTTTCAAACATTTTCACATAGGTTCTATTTCATAATTTCACCCCCTTTTTCTTATGGAACAAAAATTAACTAAAATTGTCGGGTTCTATCTTAAGCTTGGCTTTCTAGAGGCCCACTAACATAATTAAACTTATGCCAACATTCACAGAATTCCCGAAAATTGGGGCGTTACATTTACATAATTTTTACACATAACTTTAGCTTATTTAATAGTTAAATAAAATCATTTTAGTATATATTTAGGTTTTCATGCTTAAAGTAGTAATTTATACTTTTTAGTAGTTTTATTACATTTTATGTATCTACAGAAGGTTACATGGTCTTGTAGAGCAAATCGGGAACTAAATATTCATATTCGGGCCAAAATTGATGCTTATGTCGTGACACAAAGACACCAATGTCACAACATGAAAGACAGAAGCAAAAACAAAGCCCTGAAGGGAAAATGCCTTCTGTGTTGCAACACGGCCCTTTGATGTTGCAACACTGTAGGCATGTGTTGCGACACTGCGCCTGTGTAGCACAAAAACTCTTTACACGAGATAATTGTGTTTTTGAGAGAAATTAGGAGTTTTTTCCTAGTCGAACTCTGAGGACTTCAAGGATAATTTAGGCATTTTAATATTCTGAGTTTAGCCTATATAAAAGCCATTGTGATAAGTTTAAACACACAATTTTAGGGAGACAGAAATCATTATTAGGTTTTTATTTCACTCTTAGTTTTTTACTTAGTTTATTTTATGTTCTTGTAACCGGAAGATCCTATTCCAAATGGAAACTTTTGTGAGGGGAGATTATTCTGGAGCCAAGCTTTCATCGATAAATCCATGAGCATCTCTTTTTCTTTATTCTATTATTTATATATCTTTCTTTAACATTATTTAATTGAATGTTCGTGTAAAGATTAGAATCACGTTATGCTTTATACATATCTTGCATGTTTCAACGTTTCTAATCTGATTATTTAATTGAAGGATAGAGTTTCTTAGTAGATCAGCTGTTTGGGAGAGGAAGAATTAAATCCTAAAAAGTCATTTAGGTAGGAATTAACCCAAAATTGGTATGGCCTATCCGTGAACACCTTAGCCCTGAACAGGTTTGGACTATGAGGTCGAGAGATAAGTAGTTCTTGCCAACTCATTAGGTTAGTTGGATGCTAAGAGGCGCAACTAGGTTGATGACTAACTAGTTGAATAGAGCCCTACATCAATAATTAATTAGGTAAAACAATTGGATCTAGGCTAAAAGAACTCGTGTAGTCAAAACAAGGAATAAGAAAAGTTGATACATAAACCTAGGAGTAGATTTAGGTTTAGTTGAATTTATTTAGTTTATTATTATTATCATCATCTTGCTTCCTGATTAACACTATTAATTCATGAATCGAGTAGATTAGTTATTATTTTTGGTAATTGGCTTAATAGTAATTTTCCCCAAACTGCAATCCCTTGGGTACGATCTTCGGAGTACTCACCTACTTCGTTGTAACTATATTACAACCAGACCCATATACTTGCAGACACCGCTTATTTGACATATTTTGTGAAGAATTTTTACTTTGGATGTGTACATCTGGAGGTGGTCAATGCCACCCCTCATACGAACCTCTATAGGCGAACCCTACTTATGCAAAACCTATATGTGCAAACCCTATGTGTGAACCTTACTTGAGCAAACCCTTATGTGCGAACCCCTAAGTGTGAACCACATGTGTGAACTGCACTTATGTATGTATTAGCCAAATTAAACATGTTAAATCGCATGAAGATATTGTATATGTAAAATTGTTTAAGTTCGTTTAAATTAAATTACTTATGTGAACTTGATGAGAATGAATGCATGAACACATGCCATTAAATGATAGTGTGAAATATTGAATGTTGCATCAATTGATGATAAATAGTATAATATGTGAAGTATATGTGCATAATCACATGAAAGTGGGTACGGAGGACGAAAGAGTTCCATAGGAGATAGTGGTAATTTTAGTCTACACCGAAAGTCAATACTGTATGAAGTAAGCGACAATGTCATCGAAACTGGATAAACTGGGATGATAGTTATTGTAGTAATAAGCCATCAAAATCGGGCAACAATAATGGAAAGTTATTGCAGTAAAAGTCATCATCACAAATGACAAGTGAACGACCATCTTCACTGAGAAATCCAAGATGGTTAGTTTTTTATTGGTGTTTTAGATGACTGGGAAATTTACATTTGCATTGCATCATACATAAACTATATATACGTTGATTTACTATATGTTTCATATGTTATGCTTAACTCCCTATTATTTCTATGTTTTTCTATTTGCGCAATTATAAATAATGATTTATAAGTTAGTCTCACACTGAGCCGTTGTAAGCTTATTCCCCATTTTTCCTTTACCTCTTAGGTAACATAGAAAATTAGGACTCGGTATGACATTAGAGGACTCTCGGATTAGAAGCTTATTTTATTATTTAAAAAATTTCCATTTACCATTTATATTAGGGGTTGTAATTATTGATTTCTTGCTTTTATATCATCAGTTTGGGATTGATTAGTTTATTTACTTTATTGCATGACGCTTAGTTAGTACTTTGATATTTGCATGTTTTTCGATTTAGAAAACCCTTACTTTAAATGTTTTTCGCTACTTTGCAAAATACTTAAAGTTTTGATAAAGTCATTTCTTAAATACCTAAACATTGTTTCCCTAAAACTTCACATTAATAATGTTGTATTCAATTTTTTAAGTAAAGTCGGTATAAATTAATGAACGTCTTTCTTAAAAACAAAAGAGCTTTTCGATATAAATCAACGCTCTGAAAAGAATAGTTTTATAGGACCACCACGATGATCAAATGTAACATCTCCGACTTAGCCAAAACTCTTAGGCTAAGTTGGGGGTGTTACAAGGATTTTCGAGGTTTTTGAAAATTTTCAAATAGGTTAAAAATGGGAGAGGGAAAATGCTCTGCCCAAGCGCCCCCTGAGCATAGCATTTTCCGTCTCCCATTTTCAACCCACCTGAAAAGTTTACAAAACCCCAGGAATCTTGATCCATTTTTTAGACATCTAGAAGCACATTTTTCCCTCACTCTTTCGATCATTGCCATCTAGTTCCCTATATAAAAAGGGGTTTTACTCCTCCTACCGCATCAACTTTCTCAGTCACCTTCCCTTACCCTAAAAACTTCTTTACACCATTATTTATATTTTACTTTCAAGCTTTTAACCTTTTCGACTGATAGCTTTATTTCTGTTTGTGGGAGCCAGTGTGCTAGTTTTAAGGTGTGTTTGAGTTCATGATGATGTGGTGGCACCCCGAGACCCACACATTCCATTTGTCGTGTCGAGACGAAATCATTGCATTAGAAGCCCATCTCATTGCAACTCAAGCTCTGAGTTTGTGGTGCTTATACAGTCATGGGTTGTAGTCTAACTATGAGTCCTAGTTGATGGACATTAACAAGTTGGTTATCATCTCAAACTTCAGTATTGGGTTCCCAAACCATTCTCTCATGGTAAGGTCAAACTTGAACCCACGATCGCATAACCACTATCAATTGGACTCCCAAGTTATACTCCACACCGTGACAGTATATGCACCATGAACTCAAGCCTTGAGTTGCATTGTGATGGACTTCTAAGGCAACGGTTTCATCTCGACACGACAGATGAAATATATGAGTCTCCAAACACTATCACATCATCGCCAATTGAAATATACTTTTGAGCTTTCACAATGTCTACCTCAAACACAAACACAAATAAGTCAACCTCCCATTATTTTCAGTCCTAACCCTAAACTCTAAACCCTTAAAACCCTAACAAACCTTAAAATCCATTTACTACTCTAAAAATCCTAACCCAAACCTTAAGCAAACCCTAAAAATAAAAACTCGATCGAGAAAAGAGAGAAAAACTCTTCATGTTTTCATATTTCTCTAAAATCGATCTATTCCAATAAATATACTAAAAATAGGCCTAATCACTT